>NW_026917698.1:0-78343 GCF_035046485.1 Aedes albopictus
TGACCCATTTTCTATTAGCTTTCAACTGCTTTTTACAGAACTTAGCTAAAAAATCTAGAAAAAAAGTTATTAAGTAAATTAATCCTTGATGTCATCGACCAAAAGTTTGGGGTCACCCCTCAATATGATGTATCGGCCAAAAGTTTGGGGTCACTTTCGTAAAACATGGAAAAGTGATTTTATGGTATCTTCGTCATCTATAGTTCAATTTTAATTATTTTTGGCTCATTTCAAAGATAATTAACTAAATTTACGTTTGATGTCTTTAACTATACGAATTTAACGATTTTTGTATATAAAAATGTTATGCAAAGTTAGCACATTTTACCACGCTTCAAAAAATGAGGCAACTTTACGTTAAGTTTTAGTATGTAAATTTCAACAAATATGTATGGATCAATGTCTATGCAGTAGGTATCATTAATTTTGTTTCAAATAAGCCAAGAAGAATTAAAATTGAATGAAAGATGACAAAGATATCAACAAATCACTTTTCCATGTTTTACGATAGTGACCCCAAACTTTTGGCCGATACATCATTTTGAGGGGTGACCCCAAACTTTTGGTCGATGACATCAAGGATTAATTTACTTAATAACTTTTTTTCTAGATTTTTTAGCTAAGTTCTGTAAAAAGCAGTTGAAAGCTAATAGAAAATGGGTCATATTACCGCTTTCATCTTAAAATTTAGTCGACCCAACTTCCAGCGACACTGCCGTAAGTTTAGATTCATTTTTTAGAAAATTTGGCAACTTTGGGTTAAGATTACATACAAAATTTTTTGAAAAAGTTTCTTTTAAATCATGTTTAAAGTTTCTTTGACTTATTATCTTTTGAATGAAACCTAGGGTTTTGAAATCGGACGCAAATTGGCGGAGGTATGGGCCTAAAAAAATGACATGTTTTTGAGGGGGTGACCCCAAACTTTTGAACGGGAGTGTACGTCTACATACGTTAACACCTTTCACACAAAATAGATGAAAATTGTACTTAAGTACAGGAAACAAATTATTCTGTACTAGCTGCCCCGGCAAACGTCGTTCTGCCTGCCTACTGTGTTTTTTGACATGCAGGTTTGTAGAGCTTTGTCGGAGCCCTGCACAAATGAAACGCTGAAAGAATGTTGTTGATCCGTAGGCCCGTTCCCGAGCCTATTCGTAACATACAAACACCATTCCATTTTTATATTTCCACTAGCTATCCCGGAAAACGTCGTACTGCCTGCTTCCTGTGTTTTTTTGTCATACAGCTACCTAGAGAAGTCCCCCGCAACTTCATCTGTATTTGAGCCCGCCGTTCTAGAGACCGAAGAGGTCTCACACCAAGCTACAAAATTTCACACCGATCGGTTCAGTAGTTTCCGAATGCATAAGGGTCAGACAGACATCCCATCCAGCAATTTAGTTGCTACTAGCTGTCCCGGCAAACGTCGTACTGCCTGCCTACTGTGTTTTTTGACATTAAGCTCCATAGGGACGTCCCCCGCAAAGTCTTCTGTATGGGAGCCCCCCGTTCCAAAGACCGGAGAGGTCTCACACCAAGCTAAGAACCTTCCCCGGCCCCGGCAGCACCCACATACAAAATTTCACACCGATCGGTCCAGTAGTTTCCAAATCCATAGCGGTCAGACAGACAGACAGACAGAAATTCATTTTTATATATATAGACTAGCTGTCCCGGCAAACGTCGTACTGCCTGCCTACTGTGTTTTTTGACATGCAGCTCCATAGGGACGTCCCCTGCAAAGTCATCTATATGGGAGCCCCCCGTTCCAAAGACCGGAGATATCTCACACCAAGCTAAGAACCTTCCCCGGCCCCGACAGCACACACATCTAAAATTTCACACCGATCGGTCCAGTAGTTTCCGAACCCATAGCGGTCAGACAGACAGACAGACAGACAGACAGACAGACAGACAGACAGACAGACAGACAGACAGAAATTCATTTTTATATATATAGATTAATAGGGTAGTGGAGGTATTTTGGACCGGGCCCACCTAGGGAGTTTTATGATATTTATCACATAATCTCTACTAAATCTGGGTAAATTTTTATTTGATCGCGAAAAGTATTCAACTGTGTGATGACCTTTATTTTGGATGCCAGTTAAATATGCTGTTCAGTATCAAAAATAGAGAAAATGTTTTCACTTTCAATGAAACGCACGGGAAAGTATTTGGTGACAAATTTGTAGTCGGCTTCGAAGAGGTTTTAAATTAAATCAGCGTGCCTGTTTGGGTCAATTGACTCCAACATCGTTTTCCTGTACCAACTGCTGATTGTTTCATAAGAAATTTTTCCTCTTGAACACAAACTGTTCTTCCGTTTGGTATTTGGATTTGGATGTTATAGCTGCAGACTTTTTCATCAGAGATTTTTCCTTTTTCTCGGGTTCACTTGAACTGCGTTTGAATTGTAAGCGAGCCAAAAATGAAATAAACGCGTTCAGTTTTTTGAACAAGAACGCAGTAGCCATTGAACTTGCGTGTCAGTGCTTTTTGCTGATCAAGAAGGCTCTTCAGATCTCAATTCGGCTCTGAACTCTTTCCAACAGCTGCTGAAACCGATGTAGCCAATCGCATCGTGCCATGTGACGTATTAGACTTTGATGTATTCCATGTAAGCGAATCAATGGTTGAGCTTGCGCTGAGGAAGCTAAAAGTGTCATATTGCCCTGGACCTGATGGCATTCCGTCTTGTATTTTCAAAAAGTGTGATACTTCTCTGGTGGCTCCACTGGTAGCTATTTTTAACAAATCGCTTCAGTCTCAGCAATTTCCTAGTGCTTGGAAAATGTTCTATATGCGTCCTGTTTTCAAGAAGGGTGACAAGACTGACGTTCACAATTACCGTGGGATAACCTCCCTTTCAACAGGTGCGAAGTGCTTGGAAACTATTGTCAATAAAGTGATGTTCAGTTCGTGTAGCAGTTACATTAGTGAATCTCAACATGGATTCTACCCAAGGCGTTCAGTGGAAAGTAATTTAGTTGACTTCACTTCTACCTGCATCAGTACGATGGATGATGGGGCGCAAACAGACGCAGTTTATACTGACATAAAGGCTGCTTTCAATACTGTAAACCATGACATTCTCTTGGCTAAACTGCTTCGTCTTGGTGTGTCTGCGCGTATGTGTAATTGGCTACAGTCGTACCTTAAAAACAGAAGGTTGGGTGTAAAGATTGGATCAACCGCATCGTTAGCTTTTACCCCTACTTCTGGTGTACCACAGGGCAGCAACCTTGGGCCTCTGTTATTTTCGTTATATTTCAATGATGTGACTATTCTGCTCGCCAACGGTGGTTTGCTAATCTATGCCGATGATCTGAGAATTTTCCTGGTTGTACGAAGCTTAAACGACTGCAAGGAACTTCAAGAGCTTCTGGATCATTTTGCTTGTTGGTGTCGCATAAATTTTTAGCGGTAAGTGTGTCCAAGTGCTGCGTCATCTCGTATTGTCACCGCAAATCTCCAATAGTGTACGACTACAACATAAATGGACAGGAACTCAAACGCGTTGAGAAAGTTGTAGACCTGGGTGTTTTGCTTGATTCCCGATTGACGTTCAAGCTACACTACTCTTCTGTTATCGACAAAGCCAACCGTCAACTGGGTTTCATCCTAAGAATGTCAAAAGAATTCGACGATCCAATGTGTCTCCGTTCTCTTTATTGCTCTCTCGTCAGATCAGTCCTGGAATTTGCGTCGATAGTTTGGTCACCGTACGAGGCGGTCTGGGTTGCAAGGTTAGAAGCAGTACAACGAAGGTTTGTCCGATACGCCCTGAGGAATCTGCCTTGGCGTGCTCCGTTGAACTTGCCACGCTATGTTCAACGTTGTACCTTAATGGGACTCGAACCGCTGTATGTCCGGCGCAGACTTACTAGAGCTGTGTATGGTGCGAAGATAATTCGAAACGAGATTGGTTGTCCTGCTTTGCTTGAGCGCGTTCAACTGTATGCTCGAGAGCGTGTATTAAGGACAAGACAACCTATACAAGTAGCATCGAGGAATACTGATTATGCAGCGAATGATCCGATAAACTCGATTTGTAGTGGTTTCCGTCTAGCCTATAATGTTTTTGATTTTAAATTTTCAGTTGACTCCTTCCGACAACGCTTGAGCAGAACCCATATTTTTAATTAGCACCTAAGACCTAGTATTAATCTATTTCATTTAGACCCTGTTGTCCGATGAAAACAAACACAATAAATGATAAATGATAAACGTGTTTTTTTCTATGGTCCCCTGCACGAATTTATGCTGGCCTGTTTACTCTCAAGAAAAATTTGACGTTTGAGCGGTGCCGGCACCTCCCAAACGTCAAATTTTCTGTGAGAGTAAGAAGGCCAGCATCAATAAGGCAATCTAGCGTTTATCACCCTTCTCTCTCAAGCCTACACAGAAGATAGAAAATTTTTGTTTAACATTTTCATACGGAAACATTTCCGTATGAAAACAAACCTATCCTCCTCGGGAGCGAAACAGAGAAAGGTGATCAAACGTCAGATAGCCTTATTCGCGCAGTGGACCATTGACCAATCCAAATTTTTAATAGCACCTAAGACCTAGTATTATTAATCTATTTCATTTAGACCCTGTTGTCCGATGAAAACAAACACAATAAATGATAAATGATAAATGTGTTTTTTTCTATGGTCCACTGCACGAATTTATGCTGGCCTGTTTACTCTCAAGAAAAATTTGACATTTGAGCGGTGCCGGCACCTCCCAAACGTCAAATTTTCTGTGAGAGTAAGAAGGCCAGCATCAATAAGGCAATCTAGCGTTCATCACCCTTCTCTCTCAAGCCTACACAGAAGATAGAAATTTTTTGTTTAACATTTTCATACGGAAACATTTCCGTATGAAAACAAACCTATCCTCCTCGGGAGCGAAACAGAGAAAGGTGATCAAACGTCAGATAGTCTTATTCGTGCAGTGGACCATTGACCAATCCAAATTCCTGTGTGGTAGTGGTTTGTGTTCAGATTTCCCGTGTTAATCTATCTGTAAGAACTTTGTAAACATCTTTTGTTCTCACGTATATGGATAGGCTTGCAGTAGGTTTCGTGAGATTTTTTTTTGACAACTCAATTGATATGTATTGATATGCGAATAAACCGGTCCGGTCACCCAGAGCCTCTGAAATATACTCTACTAACATACTAATATACACAAGAATATACATTGTTGGGTTCAGGTGTAAGAAAGTAATTACGTTGTGAAAAGTTGAACATTTCAGTTGACTGAAGTAGGTATGCTGAAATGGCCTACTTTTCACTCCTAATGCAAGTGTGCCGAAAAGTATTACTTTTCGGCACTCTTAAGAGTGCTGAAAAGTAGCACTTTTCGGCACTTTTGCTAGTACGCACTTTTTACTTACCACCATGCCTTCCGTAGATTCAGCCACTGCCTCTACATCTACTGAGCAGCTCGTATCCGAATCAGGACGATTTCAATTGGGATTCGAACTACAAATCAAGTGTAGAGGCAGCTGCTGAATCTGCTTTTGCTCTTGACCGCGCACAACTGTTTGACAACGGGAGCTCGATCATTGGTGACGCCTACTACACCAGAGTTTACCTGATCAAACAAAAAACTACGCCGATAAGCATGAGCATGCGCACGTGGTTCCTACTGATACATGTTTATGTAGCTAGAAAATTCGCACTGAATTGGTGTTTTTCGTAATTACAGAAAACTTTGTATGCAACTCGTTGCAAAATTCGATTTTTTCAGCATTCGTTGTATTTATCCAACTCGGCAAGCCTCGTTGGATAAATGTACGACTCGTGCTGAAAAAATCAGTAACAAATTTTGAAAACGACGTATAACACAAGTTTACAAAATAAAACGAAAGTCGTGAACTACTGTCAACGACTAAAATTTTTGAAGCACAATTTAGTGCTGATTTCGAAACCGACCTTCAAAAAAATTAAAGTGGAACAGTTTTTAAGTTTTACCTCAATATCGAGTTTTGTAACTTTTCAAAATATGTAATTTACTAAAATTCAAATGTATTGCGTTTTGTAAAACCAATCTTAAACCTTTTTCCATAAATTAAAAGCTGAATACAATACCATTCGATCATCTGAATACAGGTTTTGCGTCAGATTGATGAAATTCAAGATATTGGTGAGTTTTGGGGACGATCTTCTTAAATTTTAGCAAAATTCCCAAAATTTTTTGAAGAAATGTATTTTTTTGAATAAGAAAAAAACAACTTAAAAATTATTTCTCGACGTTTATATGACATATCATATATAGGCGAGTTACAGTAAAAATTTCAGCTCAATCGGAGCATTGATGACGAAGAATGAGATGTTTGAAGTGGGCGACTTTGCTTAAAAATAGAACAAAAATCGATTTCAAATCATCAACGTTGTATGGGAAGTCGAAAAATTTTCCGCTCTACTGTAATTTTTTTCCTTCGCGTTTTCGAATTCAGGGCATGATTCTACACCAAAATTGATCATCAGCTTACCGAGTTCAAAAATGCTGTAAACTAGTGTAATCAATGCTACACCATTGATTATACGTCGTTTTCAAAATTTGTTACTGAAATCATCATTTTGCAACTTGTTGCAAAAATAACTATTTCTTAGTGATGGCTGCTTGAGAATCCTTTTCTGGCTTCAAAGTGTCATACAAAGTGCTTCCCTTCCCTACCCGCCGCGCGGGATGTTTCGCTCGATTGTATATATAAGTATTAGTGTGGGTCATCGGAACCGTTTTCTCAGATCAAAGCTTTTTTGGTTCCGTTTTTCATTTTTGCCATAAGTTGAAAATGTTTGTCTGAAACTTTTCAACCGATACTATAAAATGATTGCCTAGTATGTTCTGAAAAGCTTTGTTCAAGACCGCAAAGCGATCCGATGCTTGTGAAAATAGTTATAACCAACGAACCGCATGTATGTGTTTATATTTTAAGGCCGGACGGGACGGTGGTTGAATCGTCCGCCATTGCTCTGTTGCTAGTAAGATGCAAATCTCAACTTCTACTTCATATTATTGACTAGAAATTTGATCGTTCATTTGCTCACTTGTGGTGCATAATCGACTAAAGTTGCAGCTACGTCAGTGCAGTGGAAATTGGTATTTGCTTCTTCAAAATCGCGAGGCAAATTGTTAGAAAGAGAGGGAAGATAGGAAGAATTACACGTCGCCCCGTGCGGCCTTAACGTGTAAAGGAATAACAATAGCAACAAAATCATGCTGTTTCGCCAAGCAACGCCAACGCCATAACTTTTTTCATAAGCATCAGATCACTTCGCGGTCTTCGACAAAGTTTTTCAGGACACCATAGGCTGTTTTCACTTTATCGGTTACAAGGTTTTATAAAACTTCGAACTTGTTATGAGCGAAATGCAAAAAAAAAGTGTGTTTTCCCATGTAAAACCCCATGCAAGCTTCAAACGCGATGCGCAAAACGTAGACATAACCGATCGTGCCCAAATTTTGCACACTAATTTGGGTCCTAAAGTGGGATCAAAAAAGCTCCGATCTGATGGGATACCATTGAATTTTTCATTTTTCCATATAAACGATGACCCACTCTAATAAGTATATATAACTAGCTGATTCCGGCAAAGTTTGTCTTGTCTACTGTGTTTTTTCACGTTCCAAACCCAAGTCCCCGATCAAAATGCATGAAAAAACGATTTCCTGAAAATCACAATTTCTCCATGTTTTTTGCCCCATAAACCTTCCTTGGGTGTAAACCAGCAGAACAAAACAAAGACGACTTAAATCCAACGTTCCATTCGTGAGTTATGCGCGGTCTCATGTATGCCACTGTATCTATCTATATAAATGCAGTGTCATACGTAGGACCGCACATAACTCACGAACGGAACGTCCAATCCAGTTCGTCTTTGTTTTGTTATGTTACTTTTCACTCAAGGAAAGTTTATGAGCCAAAAAACATTGAGAAATAGAGAGTTTTTGGAAATCGTTTTTTTTATACGTTTGACACGGAGGGCCTTGGACTTGAAGCGTCAAAAAACGCAGTAGGCAAGACAAAGTTTGCCGGGTACAGCTAGTTGTTATATACAGCTATAGGGCACTGCATGAAATTCTCACCTTCTCTTTCACTCTTACAGAAATTTTGTAAACAACAAGGCCAAGAAACGTCAAAATCCAATACAGAATCAAAACAATGCAGTGCCCTATGGATTGCTGCACGAATGCGGTATCGGCACCGCTCAAACGTCGAATTTTCTGCGAGGGTAAGCAGGCCAGCATAAATTCGTGCAGTGGACCATAGGGCACTGCATTGTTTTGAATGTGTATGGGATTATTGGCCTTGTTGTTTACAAAATTGCTGTAAGAGTGAAAGAGAAGGAGATAATTTCATGCAGTGCCCTATAGCTGTTCCGGCAAACGTCGTACTGCCTGCCTACTGCACTGAAAATATATTTTATTGCATTGCACGAAATCGCTCGTCGTGTTTACAAATAGGGTAAAAAATATAATTTGGACATGTATATAATTTGGACATGCACTGTGATGTATGTCTTGTTCCGGAGAGCTAATAAAAGTAGATACTTCTGAATATCGATTATTGGATCAAACAGACCCTATTCTGATGACTTACGTTGAAAATACGCTTAACAATTAAGAATTTACTTCAAAATTGTCGAAAATGTAAAATATTTCACTAAAACCCCTCAAATGCACAGGTATGCAAGACGACATACACTTCACAGTCACATACAATATTCACCTCAGAATCGTTGAATTGATAATTATAATTGTAAGAAATTCAAAAGCCTTATTGCAATGAAAACTGTTCAATAAAGAAGCATTGGGCAGCCAATCTCTTAACATTCATCTAAAACGCTTAAAATAGGTGGTGTCCAAAATACATTACAAGTTTTCTACTGTAAATATATCTTGGTCATCTGACGAACTACATGGGGATGCTATGCGATTGCATACTTGGAGGCGTATTATGTGGTTCTGGCGATATTTCCTCGATTTTAACAAAAACTGTAATAGTTATCAAAAAAGATGCCTGTTAAGCGGAGAAATTTGATTATTTACAAGAAAATGCTTGTTAATTTATGCTACTTTCATGATCTAGCAGTATTCATGGTTAAACATTGAGATAATTGCCCTGTCCAAATTATATATACCTGAGGGTGTCCAAAACATATATTCGGTGTCCAAAATGCAATTCTAACAGGTGATTTGAAATTGTGATTTTCTCAGCTTAAAATGCGTTCGTTAAGCTTTTTATCACCAGGAACGGAAAGTGCAATCATATTATAAGGGTAATAGTAACTTTGCAAAATAATCAATTCCTTTCTAAGGAAGCTAGGGGACGATTTTTCTAACGTTGTCCTCAGCCTGTCCAAAATACATGAATTACCCTACCATTCGTTGTTTTCTGCAACAAAAAAGTTTGTGATGTGCCTGTGCCAAAATGCACTCAAAATCATCGCATTACATCTGTTGTATCTGTGCGAAAACTGCAAAATTGTTCCTTTTAGTGGACTTGCAGTTAAAAAGCATTGCAGTTAAAGCGTTTGCACCGAGCGAACGTCTACTGTATATAGATATATAAAGCTTCCGCTCGATAACTGGGCTTTGACGACAGTTCAGTTAGCAAGCGCCGCTCGATAACTGGACTGAGCTTCCGTAGCCGGAGGTTATTGTTATATTTTGTTTTGTTTATCGATTTGCAAAATGTGAGGTTATAGGGTATTGTACCATTTGGGCAGGTGTGCCTATTTTGGGCACTTGCCACTATAACTAAGTCAATTTCAAACCGATTGATTTGAATTTTTGTACAGAGTTAGATACTGTACGTGCCTAACTCTGTACAAAATTGCAATTCAATCGGTTTGAAATTGACTTAGTTATAGCGGCAAGTGCCCAAAATAGGTACACCTGCACAAATGGTACAAGACCCTATTTCATTTATTTTTGACGGACGATGGCTTTTTAACTGATCTTTGTTCCAGTTATCGAGCGCCCAGTTAAAAAGCAGTCCAGTGCAACAGCAATCAGTTATCGAGAGGATGCTGTATATAGATTACCTAAGCAAGACTGCAGCTGCCAAGAGCTGCCAAAACATGAATACAATGATGATATTTATACCGTAAATGTATGAAAAACTGGTATTTTGTTCCAAGAAAACAACAAAGAATACCTTTTAATTCCACCCTGTTATGATTATCCTTTGACAGATACGCGTATTTCGACTACCACTTGTAATCTTCCTCAGTGTCCGTTATTCACCCTTATAGAAGCACCCTTCTCTCTCCTCAAGCAGTCACAGAAGATTGCAATTTAATATTTTCATACGGAACATATAAAAACAAACCTATATCCTATAGCTTTATCGCCTGTTTTGCCGAATGTTGTGGTTGACCTACCCATGAAAATAAATGTTCTTTTTCACAATATTCAACCATTGATGTAACTGAACCAGAAACTTCATATTTCATGGAATCATTGGTTTGAATTTGGTAGGTAATCAGCCCTTTGATGATGTTTTCGATTTGGTTAACTCCATGCGTCGGTTGTGTGCGGAAATCGTCCCAACGGAATTACATTTTCAATTTACAAGGGGAAACAACCAACCGCCACTGAGGGTTAGAGCATTTTTCAAAACCAACCAGCCAACGATTCCTAATCCTCTCGACCTTAACACTATTATAAGTTTACCGTGCAATCATAATGTGATAAGCTTACAGAGAAACCCAATATACCAATGATTGCTCACTGTTTATATTACGATTGTGGGAGTGAGGTCGATTTTATTGCAAATAAATAAGCCATACTTTCAAAGAGATAAAAAGTGCGTCAAATTGATATAAATATTTGCATTAAGAAGTGGAAAATTAAGTACATGCCGCGTGTCATAAATAGTTTTACCGAACAGCGCAGCAGTCACGTGACCGACGTGATGCAGAGTGTTCATTCCTGGTTTTGTTTGCTCACTTTGTAACACTATCGACGCCTGTGCGACAGCGTGTCGAATTAATCCCAGAGCAGTTGTGTTGTGCGGAATATGTTTCCTATCATCGAATCTATTTGTAGACTGGTTCTTAGAGGGATAAATTAGCTGATTTAGTGTATTTTTCATAGCCGATAATATGTTGAGATAAGTAAAATTTGATAGATGATTTAATTTGGTAGTCCGTCGTATTAAGCCATAGATAACGGTATCAGGCATGGATTAGTGGTTCAGTAGGTTCCCGTGGAAGGTGCTTTTTAAAATTGACAGGGTAAATGCAACGAAATGTATCGTTTTATTTGTTGATTTATTAGCTGGAGGACCAATAGGTGAGTAATTTTCATGTCAAAAACCATCCCATCAAAATAAATTACCTATGGGTTTCCTTGTCAATTTTCGTCGCCTTTGTGATACACATGCACGAGAAAGCGGATTACATTGAGAGCTTGGTGGGTAGAGGGTAACACAAAGAAAACTTTGCTTTCAAGGTGTATCTTTACTCACTTACAAGCTAGTAGTTTACACATTCTCAGCGGCAATAACTTGGTAATGTCTTTATATTCATTCTCAACCGCAGCTATATAATTATCGATCAGCGCCAGTCTTTTGAACATCTTGTTTCCGAAGCGAGTTTTCCTCTTCTGCTGTGTTCTGCTCATATTTTCTACCTGCCTTTGCTATGCCGGACCCACTGATGGTATTTTTTTTGCTAGTGAGTATGATTAAATTATGACGTTGCACAGGTGATTTAATTATTTTGAATCGAAAGCGATAAATTTTCAATGAATCAAATTATGGGTTCACAATGACGGTAACTATTTTCGTTGGTTAAGTATAACGGTATTAATGTTGTATGTATATTCCGTAGAATATTGTACAATACATGAAGATTTGGATAATAATGGTTTTATTATCTATGTTAACTTATAATATTGAAACAGAGAATAATTTTCTTGAGTGATTTTTTTCAAACCCTATTTAGGCCATTACAAATATTTATTTCACTTTTTGCCCACCAGTCTTTGGCTGGTCGAGGGGAGGATAAAAATAATAAAGCATTTAATCAGAAAAATATTTAAAAATCATCGGATTTGTTAAAGAACTTTTTGCAAGACCCGATATTTTCATAAATATTTTTTTATCTGCCCCCTCAAAACGCAAAATCCAGCCAAAAAATTTTGAAGGGGGGAGGGGAGACAAAAAGGAAAAATTAAATTTGTATCAGCCTTTAGGCCGTTCGCAATGCTGTTTTATTTTGTATGGCGAGTTTTAAAAATTTTAAAACTCGCCATACAAAATAAAACAGCATTGCGAACGGTCATGTGGTTCTACACTCAGCGAAAAAAACTAACGAAATTCATCAAAATACCTTATGAAAATTTTATAAAACTAGGTCTTATGGATGCCATAAGAATGCCTTATGATAATAGGCTCCTAAAGGCCTATCTCAATTTCTGCATAATTCGATCGAGCATTGATTAAAACGACATGTTTACTCATTTTTAAAGTATTCCTATTAGGTAAAACCCGTAAAATATATTTTCAAAGATTTTAATAATTTTTGCAACGCTCCTCGTTTACCACTCAATTTAGGGTAAATTTTGTTTACCGTGTATGTCAAACAGGGACATTTGTTGTCAAAAGTGAGCCAATGTGATGTCTTTTGCAACCCGCCGTTTCACTTTCGTTACGTCAAGGTTGACCTCGAATGTCAAACAAGACCTGCTCACCATTATTTTATTTTCGAGTTTATTAACTATTCTGTCATTGTTTAAACTCGGAAAAATTACCATTGAGATCAGAAAAGCATGCTCCTTCGTGTTATGCAGCAAAGCCGGGAAAATATTTTCCATTTTAGGATCCTATTGATCGTTCTTGTTATGACATATTTAATAAGATAGACTTATGAAAAGAGCAAAAAAATCTTAAATGAAGCAGACTGGATTTGATCCATGAACGTCGGGATCACTAAGCTCGTGTTTTATCCACACGGCTGCCGACGCTTGAGAATACCATGTTGCTAAACATATATAAAAGCCAAGCTGTGAGACGATTCTACGTCATAGAGCGACCTTATGAAATTCATTCGAACCATTATGAATTGCTTAAAGATCGTTTCATAAGACCCAACCTATGCAAATCTTAAGTTGATTTGGCTGAGTGTATGACAAAAGTTCGAAGGGCAAAAGGTCAAAGGTCATAAGGGCGACGGTCAAAAGGTCTAAAGGACAAAGAGTCGAAGGGTCAAAGGTTCGAAAGATCGGCTAGGACAAAAGGTCGAAAGGTCGGAATAAGAAAATAACTAGGAAAAAAGGTCGAAAATACAAGTGGTCAAAAGGTCAAAATAAAAAATGTTTAAAGGATGAAGGTTGAAAGGTTAAAAGATCGAAGGTTGTAGTTAGTAATACAATTGAAAGGGCCAGCATTCGTTAGTTGCGAGAAGCGGATTTCTTATTTATTTAGGTGCCTGCAGCGCGATGATGGGCGCCTTTTTTTCGCGTTCCGTCCCTCATAATTAATATGAGTATATGGATGGAATAAAAAGAAATGGTCAAACCAAATATAAACATTACGTATTGTACATATTGATTTATTTTAGACCAAAGTCGATATGTGACATCAAATATCTCCAACAAAAGTTCGCCGGAGTCAAAATGTCGGCATTCTAATTGAAGCGTCGCTGACACAGGCAATTTTTATGCGTCGGTGAAACCCAAATTAGAATGCCAACTAGTTTTGACTTCCAAAGTTCCAACTTTCTCTCGCATTATCAATATAAAGTATCAATGCAGTGGCCATAGTAAGAACATTGAGCTAAAAAACGTAACGTTGGTATTAATATCTTTTGATATTTTAGAAGATCTTTGAAGTAGATCTCTTTGAAAATATGTAAAGTCAAATTAAAAACAACCGTTGTGATATATAACTTGAAAGATCTACCTATTTTAAAAAATGGCAAAATATTATTAACATTTAAGTACGCCAACAATTGTCATAAAGCATTACTAGAAAGAACAGCCTATATGCCTAAGAAGGCAAAATTATATAGGAAACAGTAATGGCAATCACGCATATAGCCGTGAATATGAAACTTCAAAGAACTGCTGTTGTTCAGAAGAATCTAAGTTCTACAATAAACTATTACCAGGTAAACTTTTATACAAAGCCTATACTAAAGAATCGATTCCCATGCCGAACGGGAAATTTTGTCGAATTCCTGGGTATCGTGTAACATTGTGCTTGTTATACAATATACAAGTTAACGCAATAACAGCCAAAGAAAGCCCATCATTTGATGCCTGGAAAAGTTGGCTATCCGTCTGCACCGGTTAATAGTCATGATCTGGGAAACCGAACAGCTACCATAGGAGTGAGAGGAAGGGATAATCTGTCCTGCCTACTACTCAACATCGCCTTGGAAGGTGTAATATTACGCGCCGGGCTTAACAGTCGGAGTATGGTCTTCACGAAATCTGGACAGTTTATTTTCTGGATGACATGGATATTATTGCTAAAGCATTTAGAACGGTGGCAGAGCTGTGCACCCGCCTTAAATGTGAAGCAACAAATTTACAACGGTCCGAATCCACGTTTTAGCTGAAAAAACATCCTATCTCTGTTATCGTTAATTTTTGACATCCTTTCGAAAATGTTTGATTAAGGTGGTCCTCGTCTTAACTCAAATCTGAATAGAACTTTCAAGTCATATGCTATCGAGTTCTTTAACAAAGTTGTAGGCAATACTATTTCGAGCAACTTTGCTAAAAACACCTTTTATCTAGGTCTTAATTTGAACGTAGTGGTAGTAGGTCAATTTAAAGTTTTGACTTAAAAATCCGCAGTGTCAGTTATCCACTCGGTGGATAACTGACACTGCGGAAGATTACAAGTGGTAGTCGAAATAAGCGTATCTGTCAAAGGATAAGCAATTAGGGCGGAATTAAAAGGTACAAAACTGATTACACTCATTCGAAGAGGGCATTCTGCTTAGAGGGTTCGAAAAGTCGGTACAAGATTAAAAATCCCTCTCAAAACGTTTTTTTTCACAATAACTTTTTTATTTGATTTTAAGCTCACATCTTCAGCTTTGGAGCATTTGAAGAGCAAGTAATGATGCACGTTTGTTCTAAACATTGCATGTTGCTGGGTCTTGTCATTCAAATGTTTGTTACCGACAAACTGGCAACAATGGTAACCACTGTGGAAGGCACAGACACTGTTTAGAATTTCAACGCTCAAGTAGTTACTCATAGACTCCAACTAACCAATCCCCCCCCCCCCCTTTTCACTTCTTTCAAGCATACACCTTTATAAAATATTGCACCACTTACTTGGTTCTCGGCAATGGGTAAAAGGAGAAAGAGAGAGAGAGAGTAGAAAGAATGAGAGCTGTCGAAGCCACGAGAAACGCAAATGGGGAGCACCGATTTTTGAGCAGAACAAACGAGAGGCAGAAAGTATTGGACTGTGCAGACGAAGAGTCACGCTTCCGGGACCGTTGAAGTCTCTGTACGAATCCCAGTTTGAGGAACCTCTGTGTTAGAGGGGTGACGCCCTGCAACCAACGAGTGTGTCAGCGATTTACCCGCAGCAGATCGACTACGAGGCCAAGCCGAAATAGATTCCCGTATTGTTTACAAACCAACCCCCCCCCCCCACCTTTCGGGGGACAGCGAGGCGTGAAGGTCCGGCGAGCCACGTGCTGGTGGCCGACAAGCCCCATTCGATATTGTCGGGCCACACGTGACGGGCGAGTAGTAACGGACGCTATGGAGGAGAGGGTACCAGTGAGGACCGTGGGCTTGCTCCGCTTGCTGGTACCCAATATCCAATGTGTTATTACCCCGATCACGAGCGCGTTGGACGTCGGAATGCCCGTTTTGGAGCGACACTACAGAATCGCCGCAGAGTAAACTCCAGCCTGTACTATGAACGATGCATCAGAATCCGGACACCCACCGAGGACCTACATCACGATCTCAAGGAAGTGCGGCAAGTAAACCAAGGTCGTCATCATATTCTTTCTCTTCGCATGTATACATTTTGCCAGCACCCAAACGGCCGCAACGAAACCCTCCGTAAACCCTCCCCCCCCCTCCCTCTTCCTATACTTAACCTCTGTTTGAACTAGAATAAATAGCTTATAAGAAAATGTAACTGTTATTGTATTTTGTTACCACCACGTGAGAAATGTCTTTGTCCTCCAATGTGTGTCTGCCATTGTTCCGTTCAGTGGGTTGATAGTCTTCCTGAGCAGATATCCGCCGACCCTGAGAGGGTATACCTCCGAGCTAGCCGCTTCTTACATGTTATGGGAAATTTAAACTTAAAAACAGCATTTCAACTTTATGGTTGCACCACCAGCACCACGCTAATGCTGAGTACAAAAAACGAGATTTGTTCAACGTTCAGCGAGATTTATTCACATGATAGTTTTTTAGCTAAAACTATTATTGTTGAATATAGAACTTTTAACATTTCCATTTTTTGCAAAAATAGGAACGGCCTAATCAGCAGACATTAAATTATTATTTTTTATATCAGAGATTATGAGAAAGTCAGTTATAACTATATTTATGGAGATCTTCCTCTTGGCATATTGTTCGCACTGGGACAAAGTCTGCTTCTCAGCTAATGGGCACTTCCACAGATATTAACTGAGAACTTTCAATTCAACAGCGTCATTTGGGCCGCCATCGAGTGCGCCGTACACCACTTAGGAGTCCCGGTTAGCATATGCCGGATGTTGGAGAGCTACTTCCAGAATAGTGTGCTAATCTATGAAATCGAGGAAGGTGAAAGGAGGTAAAACATCACCGCGGGGATACCTCAGGACTCCATCCTGGGCCCGGTACTATGGAACACAGCGTATGATGGCGTATTGAGACTCAAACTTCTACCGGCGTAAAGCAGCCGATTATATAATCCTCGTGGTATACGGCGAATCAACAGAGGAAGTGGAACTGACAGCAACGTACGCAATTGGCACTGGACTGGACTGGATGACGTCGAGACAGTTGACACTCGCGCACCACAACATGGAGGCGGTGGTAGTAAACAACCGCATATCTGAACAACCGGCAGTGATCACCACAGGTGCAGCGCTCATTGAAGCAATTGGGAGTCATGATCGAAGATAATGTGCCTGCAAAGGGCAAGCATGGTGATAATGACATTGTCAAAGATAATGTAAAATAGCTCTGCAATAGTCTCGAATAAGCGTAAGCTACTCGCGACAGCAGCAGTGTTCATACTACGGTATGGTTCCGTTGCATGGTCGAAAGCGCCAGTGGTTAAACGAAACGTGAAGCGACTCTAAGAGTACCCAAAGACTGATGTGCCCTAGGGTGGTACGCGCATACGACATGGTCTCATGGATGTGGTATATGTGTGCTAGCGGGCGTATGATGCACATTGCACTAGTGGTAACAAAGGACGAAGAGCGCTTTGAGCGACGTGGCATAAGAAGCGCGAGACGAATCACCAGAACATTGTCTATGTTGAAGTAGCAGCGAGCATGGAATTCCTCCAGCAACGGCAGATAGATGGACAGACCGGTTCATACCAGGCGTGCCTAAATGGACGACCAGGCCCCATAGCGAGATGAACATTCACTTCAAACAATTTCTGTCAAGGCATGGGTGCTTTAGGTGGTATCAGTACAGATTCGAACATGCAGGGTCCCCCGCTTTTCCGGAATGCGCAGACTGCGACGAGACCGCGGAGCATGCGCTGTTTGAATGCCCACGCTTCGTGGAGAAAAGATCAAGTATGGAGGAAATATGCGGTAGAGATATCACTCCGAACAACATTGTTAAACGGACGGGCGGACAAGTGGGGTGGACAAATGAGATTTCATTACTTCCACGGTCTTCCGAATCGTACTTGAAGTACAGAGAAAATGGCGGGCCGACCAACAGCAACTAGAGTTGTCTCCCCTTCGCATCTAGGAACTTGAGTCCAACGGGTAGTCTGAAGTGCTAGCCAAGACACAATCCTCCAGAGGATAGAGGACAACTTAAGACGGTAGCTGGTGGAATCTTGAGGAAGCCCACGAATTTAGGTTTGGATCATTACTGTTTTAGTTTTTAGCGTAACTACTAGTGGTATAGCAATAAATTTTAAATTACTGAGTTTCAGGACACTTCGGGTACCCCAAAATGTCATTGTTGAGAAATAACTCAACGTCTTCATATGCACTTAGCATCACGCGGTACAAATAAATGAGATGAGTTTCTTGCAAACGAGATGCATAAGTAATAAAATTTGCAACAGTGACAACATGTATTTTCATCGCATTCGGAAGGTGTAACTAGTATATCCCTTTCGTGACGGAGCTCAAAAAAGTGAAATTTCCATACAAATTGCTCAAATTCGGCTCTCCAGAACTCTCAGACTTTTTAATTTTACAAAATTTTTTCTTTGGCATTTGCTAGAACTACTCCTTGTCTTTCGATTTCTAGCCTTGTCCACCTAGATAAAGCGAAAATTAAAAATTTGCGACAAATAAAACTTTTTCAAGTTTTACCATTTTTGCTCACTTTTTGTTTAACTTGTTGTGGAAAATTTTACACACAACATAAACAAAAGTTTGTTTGTACACATGCAAGTATAAGTAATGGCTCAATCATCAAAATAATTTACATCAGGAAAACCAAAGACTAAACAGTTGAAAAAGTTACACAAAACTGTTGTTGCTCAACAGCACAATTGTGCTGGTTCGTCACGAAAGGGATATATTTAACCGTAAAAGGAGCTATGTAAGGTACACCGGGGCGAGTTGAAACGGGTGGGGCAAGATGAAACAGCGGGATACCATGATGTTATCCAATGATGGTAAACAGCTTGAATGCCATAACACATAGTTTTTGATTCAAAAAATCCACATTGGGCAAAATCAAGCCCAAACGTGGAAAAAATTAATAACTTTGGATTTTTTTTTTCATTTAATCAAAATGTACCGTTACGGTTTGGCTTCGCAGTCTTAAGGGGAATGGAAAACACTAGTTTTTGATTATTCCCGACGTTTCGGTCCGTTTGGGACCTTTTTCAAGGGTTCAATCTTTAAGGTTTTCTGGTCAAAAATAGTTTTGCTAAACTCGAAAAGTCATACGTTCGTTTTGGTTTAGTTTTGGTCCGATCGAGTATGGACCATCGTGATGTGGACAAACTGTTTTTTCTGGTCCATACTCGATCGGACCAAAACTAAACCAAAACGAACGTATGACTTTTCGAGTTTAGCAAAACTATTTTTGACCAGAAAACCTTAAAGATTGAACCCTTGAAAAAGGTCCCAAACGGACCGAAACGTCAGGAATAATCAAAAACTAGTGTTTTCCATTCCCCTTAAGACTGTGAAGCCAAACCGTAACAGTACATAACCTCAGTCGTATCCAGAAAGAATCAAAATGTACCCTAAATTTCTAAATTTCATAGGATGCAGAAATCCGGGAGCCAGCTAAACCGGCTTGGTCAAATGCTGCCCTCAAAAATCTCAAAAGAGCCAAACGAGCAGCTCTGAGGCGCCACTGTAAATTCCGGACGGACACCACGAGAGCTTGTTATCTGGAAGCGGATACTGCATACAAGCACCTCAACCATAGTCTCTATAACGCCCATCTAAGCCGATTACAAAGCCGGCTAAAAACAAAGCCCAAGAGCTTTTGGCGTCACGTCAACAATCAACGGAAAGAATCTGGTTTGCCGTCCACGATGACTGATGGATTCCATGAAGCTGGTACTTCCATCGCTATAGTCGACTTGTTCCGTTCTCAATTCAGTAGCGTCTTCGTTATGAGCAACTTGACCCGCAGGATGTAGACAACGCAATCATAATGTGCTCAGCTTTCCAACATCTAGAGTGCAGTTCGCTATCACCAACGATGCTGTACCGAATTGCCGCCGGTAAAGATTTGAAGTCCTTCACCGGATGTGGTCCGTATGGCATCCCTTCACTCGTTATTAAACGTCGTTTGAACTCCCTTGCCGTGCCGCTTACAACCTTTCTCTAGAGACCGGTGTTTTACCCAATTGCTGGAAGCAGTCACACGTTTTTCCCGTTTTTAAGAAAGGCTGTAAAAGAACTGTGTCAAACTACAGAGGTACCTATTGCTTATTTGTGCGCCACATCGAAGTTGCTGGAATTAATCGTTTTAAACCAGTTAGTTCACATTATGTATCTGAGGATCAGCACGGATCCGTTTCAAAACAATCGACGACCTCCAACCTGACGTGCTTTACGTCGTACCTGATACGCCAATTTCAAAGCGGCCATCAAGTTGATGCCTCTATACTGACCTTTCTGCCGTCTTTATTAAAATGAATCACCAAATCAGTTTAGCCACATTTGACAAACAAGGCATGAACAACAACCTCCTCATCTGGCTTCGATCTTATTTGACCGGTCGCAGCATGTTTGTGAAAATTGGCGACTACGTCTCTTCACCGATCACGTTATGGTCCGGCGTTCCCCAAAGGCAGTCATCAAGGACCGTTCCTATTTCTGTTGTGTATGAATGATGTCAACTCTATGCTCAAATGCTTGAAGCTTTCATATGCTGACGACCTGAAGCTGTATTTCGTGATCAAGAAACGTCAAGACGCAGTGCTTCTGCAACGACAGCTAGAAACTTTCGCTGTATGGTGTTCTTTAAATCGGATGTCACTAAATGTGTCGAAATGTTCTGCCATTTCATTCGGCCGTAAAAAGTTCATTTTCCATTTTGACTACGCTTTGGAAAGTGTCCAGTTGAAGCGCGAATCGACCGTCAAGGATCTAGGAGTCCTGTTTGACTCGAAACTGACATTCAAAGACCACGTCGCCTATGTCGTGGCGAAAGCATCGTCGCAACTTGGTTTCCTCTTTCGCTTTGCCAAAAAGTTCAAGGACATTTACTGCCAGAAGACGCTGTATTGCTTAATGAATTAACTACATCGGCTGTTTCCCTACTCTCCGCATCGACCAATGTGGCGGAAGCTTCTATGCGCGAAAAATCGCTAAAAGTAAATCGCAAAAATATTGTATGGCGAATAGCATCTAAAGGCAAATTTCTCGAAGTGGAACACATTATTCGAAAAAATATTTGGTAGTGGTTGTGCACAATGGTGACCATTAGTAAGCCTACCAAATATTTTTTCAGGAAAAGCTTTGTATTTCAAGTAATTCAAGTTTAGATGCATTTCGCCATACAAAATTAAATTGATTTACTCCTGCTGATCAACTGTGGCTGCGCGCAAAGCGGGTAGTCCATTGTGCGGCCCATCCTGGAGTACTCAGCAGGATGGGCCTTGGAGACCTTACCGGCACTGTCTGATCACGATGTGGTACGTAATTCAATTTGACGAAGAGGATACAGATTTCTCCCCATTCTTTAACAGAATCTAGCTATTCCTCAACACTTTCAGAGTTTTGCATAAGGGTGACTCTCTTACACAACATAAGATAATGGATTGTTTTAAACGACTGCACTTTTGCAACTAACAAAGCCAGATTGTGATTGTGTTGGCTTTTAAATTCAACAATTTTGAGATGCATGTTGTTGCGTACGCAAGATGGTTTCGTTTCACCCACTGTGCGGAGCTTGCGTGACCCAACCAATCTATACTTCACCCAATGTTTCGCCCATCCGCCTCTCCACACACTAGCTTGCGCGCCAAATGAAACTTAAAAGGAAAGGAAAAAACTATCCCGAAACCAACGCTTAAAATCTACATGCACCGCGATGCGTGGAGACCCAAGACGGGAGGAGGATCGATCGCGCAACGTGTGTGTACACGCAGTAGCAAAGAGAGCAGTATTTTTCTATCCACGAAGCGAACAACATCATATTCATAGTTTAAAGAGAAATAAAGTTAATGTAGTATACATGTTTGAAGTTAATCAAGTGGTTCAAGCCTTTCTACCTCCACCGAAGGAATTTCTCTCGTTAAGTCGCAACCCGATGCAGTAATTTCGACCACCGCCATACAGTCCACCGAACCGATCCGAACCCGAACATTGGTCCTAACGAACCGGATCCAGAGCCAAACCGACAATGCCACTGGAGCATTCACCGAAAAAACCGACAAACGACGCCGCCAACGACGTAGTGCATTTCCGACTAGAGCAAAACGCTTCCAACGATCCCCAAACGGGAATTGCCGCTGATACCGCGACGATGACAACCATCAAGTCGTTGTCACGCCAACGACATCACGTGCTGAACAAAGTGTTTCGCATCAAGGAATCATTGGATCGCCAGCTCGGATTGTCGGATCTCGAAGTGTTGCTGTGCAATTTGCAGTCAGCATACGCGGAGTTTGCTGGTTTCCACAGCCAGATTGTTGCCGTCATCCCGGACGAAGCGATGGAACAAGAGGAAGAAACTTATGTACGATTCGAAGCCCTGTACAATTTCACATTCGCTGGAGTTAAGAAACGCATCATGAATCAACATGTCCAACCAGCTCCACAAGTGGTCATCCATCAGCAGCCATTGAAAGCGCCCATTCCAACGTTCGATGGCGACTACGCAAAGTGGCCAAAATTCAAGGCAGTGTTTCAAGACGTCATTGCGCTTTCACGTGATTCCGATGCGGTTAAGTTGTACCACCTCGATAAGGCGCTGGTGGGAGGAGCTGCAGGAGTACTCGACACGAAGATGCTGAACGAAGGTAATTATGCACAAGCTTGGCGTATTCTATCCGACAGGTACGAGAACCAACGAATGATAGTCGAGACACACATCCGTGGTCTCTTATCCCTGAAGAAGATGACGTCCCAATCAAGCAAGGAGCTTCAACGCTTGGTCGACGACTGTACAAAGCATGTCGAGAGCTTGGAATACCAAAACCAGCCACTCTCGGGAGTGTCCGAGCTGGTGGTGGTGTACCTACTCACATCCGCCGTAGACGATTCGACGAGGTTGCAATGGGAAGCAATTTATGGCATCGAGCACCGATCTTCCGAAATACGATGAAACGGTAAATTTCCTGAAATCCCAGTGCAAGGTGCTGGAAAGATGGGAAGGCGCCCGTTCAACGACGACAATTGAGACGAAATTCGAACCGAAACAATCATCGACAGAATCAAAACTTCCTAGCCAGCAAGTGCTCGCAACTACAACAGAGAGCCAGGAACCAAAGGACAAGTGCGACTTTTGCCGCGGATTTCACTTGAACTACCAATGCAACAAGTTAAACGCACTGTCTGCCAATGACCGAATGGAGAAAGTGAAAGCAGCGGGCATTTGCTTCAATTGCCTGCGAAAGGGGCACCAGGTGAAGAATTGTCCGTCGCCGAAATCCTGCCGAAAGTGTCAGTGTCGGCACCATACTCAATTGCACGACGATGATGCAAATGTGACACCGGCGTCCACGTCTACTGCAGCTTCAACCATCCCTGATGACAACCTGGAGCTGGCCTGCGAGTCTGTTTCATCTACATCGAACCCAATCCCGACGAGCGAGCAACCTGTACCCACCAGTTGCTCGTGTCAAAACACCCAGTCATCGAAAACCGTTTTGTTGCTCACTGCGGTTATTTTGTTGAGCGATGAGACGGGTCAACAACAAAAGTGCCGCGTTCTTCTGGACAGCGGTTCCCAGGTGAACTTGATCAGCGAGAAGATGGCCAACTCACTTGGCATCCGAAGGCGACCAGCTGGTGTATCGATAACCGGCATAAGCAACATCCGAACGACTGCTCGTGACAAGATCGAGGTAAGCATTAAATCTCGTTGCAGCGATTTCCGTACCAGGTTGGAATGCCTGGTTATTCCGCAGATGACTGGCACCATCCCGTCTAAATCATTCGACACCACAAATTGGAACATCCCTCCGAGCATCCAAATGGCCGACCCGGCATTCTTCCGGGCCGATAGCATCGACATGCTGATCGGAGCAAAGCTGCTCTGCAAACTACTGAAGCCCGGACACATCATCATCGACGAACGCTTGCCAGAGCTCCGAGAGTCACACTTTGGCTGGCTCGTGGCAGGTGCCATTCAGTCCGTTCCACCATCAGACAATACTCAATACTCCCAAGTGGCATCGATTGAAGATATCGCTGACTTAATTTACAAGGTTTCGGTTGAGGAAGAACCGGAGGCTACATCAATGTCATCCAACGAATAGCAGTACGATGAACATTTTGTTCCGACGTGCTATCACGAATCTCAAGAGAGATCTTCGAATCAGTTTCAACGAAGTACAGTTAAACTCCGACCTGACGTCCGCCGGCTCGTGCTCGGCGACCAAGCCGACCTTGATGTTAACCGATGCCAGTCCAGTGATCAAATCCAACCATATACCAATCGGTTTCCGTCTGGCGTCCAATCAACCCCTGATGTCCGCTGGCACCAATCCAGAGGTAAGGCTCACGCTTCGTCAATGCCAGTGTCCGGTAGCCAACAATCTCCGACGTCCGTTGGACGCCGTCCAATGCACAGGCCGTTCTTGAAGATCGCTAGAACTCGCCCGATGACAAAGTCAAGCCTGACGCCAACCGATCATCCGGCAGTTTCACTGCCAGCCTCTTTCCAGTTTTGAACCGAAGGTCCACCGGGGGGTGTATGTTGCGTACGCAAGATGGTTTCGTTTCGCCCACTGTGCGGAGCTTGCGTGACCCAACCAATCTATACTTCACCCAATGTTTCGCCCATCCACCTCTCCACACACTAGCTTGCGCGCCAAATGAAACTTAAAAGGAAAGGAAAAAACTACCCCGAAACCAACGCTTAAAATCTACATGCACCGCGATGCGTGGAGACCCAAGACGGGAGGAGGATCGATCGCGCAACGTGTGTGTACACGCAGGAGCAAAGAGAGCAGTATTTTTCTATCCATGAAGCGAACAACATCATATTCATAGTTTAAAGAGAAATAAAGTTAATGTAGTATACATGTTTGAAGTTAATCAAGTGGTTCAAGCCTTTCTACCTCCACCGAAGGAATTTCTCTCGTTGAGTCGCGACCCGATGCAGTAATTTCTACCACCGCCATACAGTCCACCGAACCGATCCGAACCCGAACACATTTTTTTTATCTATATTAACGAGATTTTTAGCCCTAGGCTAGTTCATCTCGGGACCCACACTTTACTTCCCTTCCGAAGGAAAAACTCCCATTTTTGCGAGTGGGATTCGATCCCAGGTCCTCGGCGTGATAGTCAAGTGTTCTAACCATCACACCAGGTCCACTCCAGAGATGCATGAATACAACATTGAAGTGTCCTCTAGCAAACCATTGCATTTGAAGTGTTTCAGTGACCCAATTTACATTTTCGATAATTTTGAAGTAAATTCTTAATTGTTAAGCGTGTTTTCAACGTAAGTCAATAGAAAAGGGTCTGATTGATCCTATAATTTACATTTAGAAGATTCTGCTCTTATACGCTCTTCAATATAAGGCATACAGTACCGTGCATGTCCAAATTACATACATGTCCAAATTATATTTTTTACCCGTTTCTGGATAGCGTGCCATCACGGCCAAAACTGCACATGGAAGTTGCGGTGATGGATTAGCTACACCCTACACCTTTTTCGTTGTGACGATGTTGGGGTAAGACTTTTAAAGATGTGTGAGTGCTTCCGGGCCATATTTGTGGCTCCTTTTTTGTAGAAACAAATGAAGTTTCTAACGTTACGTGGAATGATGGTAATTGGTTGTTTTTATCGATAAACTCTAAGTTAGAACAAAGAAATAAAACTTTGGAATAAGATAATCCTCAGTTTGAAAATCAACCATGCGATGTGCGACATAATTCTGCGTGAATTATTCCTCTTATTTATTCCCTAACATCGAGAGGATTTTCAACAACATTCCCAAAAACGGAGTTTACATATGACAGTATTTTGTAAAAATAATGGTGGATTTCCAATGATTGTGATTGTTTAAATGAGAATAAAAAATCATTTCAACTTTTATTTACTTTAAATGACAAGCAAATCCAGGTCCCAGTTAGTCTGATAGATAAGATTTTGAATCGTCAATCCAGCGACACCTGGTTCGATTCTAGTTCCGGTTGGAGAAATGCTTCCTAATGATTATAATGTATTTGATAAGGTCGCTCTATGACGCAAAATCGTCTCACAGGTTGACTTGTATGCATATTTATCAACACGGTATCCTCAAGCGTCAGTAGCCGTGTGGATCAAACACGAGCTCAGTGATCCCGGCGCTTATGGATCGATTCCTGTCTGCATCATTTTAAGATTGTTTTGCCCCTTCATAAGATAATTTTATGAAATTGGCCATTACAAGCACGATAAATTTTCATACGGTACCGTAAACCGGGGTCAAAGTGATCTCCGGGTCGAAATTGATCAGACGTTTTTCAGTTTGATAAAGCATACTTTAAATAGTTTCCTTTGAAGTGTCGATTAGTATATGATTCCAGAAGCACTATACTTGAAAGGATAAACAAGGTGTTAGGTTCATGAGTGCAAACTTTTCATAGGGTGGTAGAGGACCATAAATGGTGAAAAAAATTGTTCACGCATACACGCTCAGAAAACCGTTCTGATAAACGTGAACAAACAAACGCAAATATGAGAACAAGCAAATATACACCGTGAACTGGAACTAGTTCCAGCTGTCAATATGGGCGTTCTAGAAAACGTGAAATCAAGTGTTCTAACCATCACACCAGGTCCACTCCAGAGATGCATGAATACAACATTGAAGTGTCCTCTAGCAAACCATTGCATTTGAAGTGTTTCAGTGACCCAATTTACATTTTCGATAATTTTGAAGTAAATTCTTAATTGTTAAGCGTGTTTTCAACGTAAGTCAATAGAAAAGGGTCTGATTGATCCTATAATTTACATTTAGAAGATTCTGCTCTTATACGCTCTTCAATATAAGGCATACAGTACCGTGCATGTCCAAATTACATACATGTCCAAATTATATTTTTTACCCGTTTCTGGATAGCGTGCCATCACGGCCAAAACTGCACATGGAAGTTGCGGTGATGGATTAGCTACACCCTACACCTTTTTCGTTGTGACGATGTTGGGGTAAGACTTTTAAAGATGTGTGAGTGCTTCCGGGCCATATTTGTGGCTCCTTTTTTGTAGAAACAAATGAAGTTTCTAACGTTACGTGGAATGATGGTAATTGGTTGTTTTTATCGATAAACTCTAAGTTAGAACAAAGAAATAAAACTTTGGAATAAGTTAATCCTCAGTTTGAAAATCAACCATGCGATGTGCGACATAATTCTGCGTGAATTATTCCTCTTATTTATTCCCTAACATCGAGAGGATTTTCAACAACATTCCCAAAAACGGAGTTTACATATGACAGTATTTTGTAAAAATAATGGTGGATTTCCAATGATTGTGATTGTTTAAATGAGAATAAAAAATCATTTCAACTTTTATTTACTTTAAATGACAAGCAAATCCAGGTCCCAGTTAGTCTGATAGATAAGATTTTGAATCGTCAATCCAGCGACACCTGGTTCGATTCTAGTTCCGGTTGGAGAAATGCTTCCTAATGATTATAATGTATTTGATAAGGTCGCTCTATGACGCAAAATCGTCTCACAGGTTGACTTTTATGCATATTTATCAACACGGTATCCTCAAGCGTCAGTAGCCGTGTGGATCAAACACGAGCTCAGTGATCCCGGCGCTTATGGATCGATTCCTGTCTGCATCATTTTAAGATTGTTTTGCCCCTTCATAAGATAATTTTATGAAATTGGCCATTACAAGCACGATAAATTTTCATACGGTACCGTAAACCGGGGTCAAAGTGATCTCCGGGTCGAAATTGATCAGACGTTTTTCAGTTTGATAAAGCATACTTTAAATAGTTTCCTTTGAAGTGTCGATTAGTATATGATTCCAGAAGCACTATACTTGAAAGGATAAACAAGGTGTTAGGTTCATGAGTGCAAACTTTTCATAGGGTGGTAGAGGACCATAAATGGTGAAAAAAATTGTTCACGCATACACGCTCAGAAAACCGTTCTGATAAACGTGAACAAACAAACGCAAATATGAGAACAAGCAAATATACACCGTGAACTGGAACTAGTTCCAGCTGTCAATATGGGCGTTCTAGAAAACGTGAAATCTAGTTCACGGTGTACATTTCTTATTGTTGTTAGGCATCGTACACAAATTACGTAACGCTATAGGGGGAGGGGGGGAGTCTAGCTTAGCGTTACGAGCCATACAAAATATTTTTGGTTTTCATACAAAAAGCGTTACATGGGGGAGGGGGGGAGTCTGAAATCGCTGATTTTAGCGTTACGTAATTTGTGTACCATGCCTTATCGTTGCTATGCATAGTTCCCGTTTGTTCCCGTTGCCGTGATTGGGAGTTCGCGTATATCGGAACGGATTTTTTTGCGTGTATGGTCAAATCTCAACCGTTACGTAGTTATTGATACGTTAACAATAAAAATTACAAATTACAAATTACTCCCCATGTGTTTGACTCTTATTGCCTTAACTGGCTATAATTTTCAAAAGGTCAAACTTATCGCAGTTTTTTTTTATCCTTATTCGTCGGATAGATTTTTTTATGCTCCGGATGTTCTCATCATCAATCATGAACAATTCTGATTGGAAGCGGCTCCGCTCTAGTGTCAAAATTCTCGGACCGCGATGAATTCAGTTCATCGATGCACTCGTCTATTGTGTTTATTGCATGAAATGGCGGGAAATTGTGTTATAAATGTGGATGCGCTCAAAGAACACTAAATCGTAGAGAAGCGCCAAATTTTAGTGGAAACGTTGAACCAAAAAGAAGAATAAGAAGAAAAAGCGAAAAAGCAAAGGCGAGCATACTTCAAACGTATCACCTAAGGCAGCATCCATTTATTACGTAACGCTAAAATCGACATTTTTAGACCCCCCCTCCCCCCTCCGTAACGCTTTTTTGTATGAAAATTCTAAAAAAAATGTATGGAGCGTAACGCTCGGCCATACTCCCCCCTCCCCCTAGAGCGTTACGTAATTTGTGGACGGCGCCTAAGATAAATGTTAAAAATGTAGTTAGAAACAGGTCAACTGTAATTCGTAACAGTATGCTAAATAATTTGAATACAGAGACTAGAGGAACCAACATAAATATTTTGGACACAGCAACGCGCCAATATTTCATGGACAATTACGGCAAAAACAAATGGAAGTGTCCAAAATATATTGGCGTATTTGATTCCTCTATTTGTGCAAAATTCCCAAATCTGTAATATAGCAATTTTTCGCATTTATACAATAATGCAGTAGGTAGTGGCATTATACGAGTGAACCACTCATAGGGTAAGTGTGCCGATCGTTGTGGTAATAAGGTAAATTAATTCAAAAAAATATGATCGTACCATCTAATGAATGGTTTCAAAACGTTAGTCGGTAGTTTTCTATCCAAATTCACTGGGAAAAATATGAAAACTATCGTTTCTCTCTGTTTTCGATCAATAATTGCATACCACAACATTTGGCACACTGTTCCTATTATGGAGGTAAAATTTAATTTCTGTTCCTAATGTTGCGGTATTCCATTGAAATCATATGGGATACCGCAACATTAGTAACACTTCCTCAACAATAGGAAGACAGCAGCAAACACATTAAGGAAAATATTTTTTTAATTAGGTTTTTGGGCAAATCTTAAGCGCACAAAAAGTGCAATCTAATAATATAAGCATAATAAAATTATTAATTATTAAAAATGCCTTTTGGTAAAATTTCAGTCGAAAAACTGCTCAAATACCACTACCGCAACATTAGGTACTACCACAACGAAGGGAACAATTACCGTGGCAAACACCTTCAAATTGCAAAAGAGCGTGCACATTGGATTGATGGTGGGAGAAATGTGTGTATCGCTAATAGAATCCAATAAAAACGGAAATTTCTTCATTACCGTCAGCACCGATGCAGAAATGCTGTCTATAGCATGAACTTACGTAGTCTACCATGATTGATGATGAGAACATCCGGAGCATAAAAATTCTATCCGACGTAATGTCGACCTTTGTTAAACAAAAATTGAACTTTTATATTACGTTTTTGTTCAACGTTATCTTTACGAAATCGATAATTGATTAATATGTGACCGAATCTCACACATTTTATGATAACGGCGAAAACCGGATGTGCAGCACGTCATTTCTTGACGCATGAAGGGATAAACCAAGGAACTTGCATTTTTATTCAACCAATGCAATGTTTTAGTAGCCAACATAACTGCGGCTCAAGCGTATGGCGCAAGCTGGCAACCTATCTTTCTACACAGCAGCATAGTTTTAATGCTGGGTAAGGAAACAAGAAGACCATAACAGTCCCCTGGGATAAACCTCAAAACAAAACTTTTAGCCAGACAGAGGAAGGTTTCTTTTTCTTCTTAGCGGCATTGAAAATTATGTATGAGTCACATGTCCAATGAGAAAAGTAATTTTCTAGAATTGATTTCATTATCATAAGGGATAAGGGTATTGGTTAAACAATTTAAAAAAGAAAACGTCAACATGCCTATGAAAATTAGCTCACAATCTATGTATATTTAGTAGGAAAAATTTAAAATTCAAGCTGATAATTAACTTTTGCATCAAAAGAAGCGCTAGCTCAAATAGAAGCAGTACAGCATAATCAGGCTAATAATATTAGCTACAAGTTACAAGTTACAAGTGCTAAAAATTTGTGTTGCATAAAGGCTCTATTCTCCACTAATATTATTAGCACTTGTAATATTAGTGACCATGAAAATACTAGTTGTTTTGGCTCATTAACCTGCCAAAATTCATACGACAATTCGCTATTAATTTGAAATGGCAGTTGTTGATTGTTTATTTTTTGCATATTCCGAAGAAAAATGAAAAAAGTCAACAGAATGTTCGTTAAAAAATAACTTCATAAATTCCAAGTTTCGCATTCTCTATACGATACATGGTCGACGTTAAGTCAGGTAGGACCATGTGTCTTTTTCCTAATTTCGAGAAAAACGATTTCAAAGTTTACAACTCTGTAAAATTTTAGTTTTTCGACAAATTTTCGTGAAATTTTCACATAAATCTTTATAATTATTCATCAGAGCATCATTCTGTACTGAATGTGAAAACGTTAAATTAAGCTTAAAACCGAACGATTGCTAAGTAATTAATTATACTTAGTCCACTCTGACTGAACGATTTTCGAAAAACTACATTCAACTGTATTACGCACTCACATTTTAATATATTTGATAGAAAATCAAGGAACAACATGATGGACAATTAACACAGGTATTATGTATGTGAACAGAGCGTTTGAAATTTATTATTTTTATTTATTACACTGAAGATAACATTTTCCAATTTTTCTGTTCAGTCACAGTGGGCTAAGTACAATAGTTCAATATCACATGAATGATAGTCAACAAATGCCGTATTTAACAACTTTTTGCTAGAACATGTAACGGCTATGAAATTTTGAATATGTTTACATAGTCCGGTATGCTGAGTATTGTGTTGTTCTTTGCTGAGAATTGCGTTGTTCTTTGCAGAGAAGAACAATATCAAGACAATTAGATGATTGGCATTGAACCACAAAAACCACACAACAATTGGTGAGATCCTAGGTGAGATCTTTCCAATATTATTTATTTATAAATAATTCTACTTCAGTATATATTTGCTATATATATAAGTTGAAAATTCGCTATTTCCAACATCCTTTCATCTATTGGAAGCTGCTTCAGTTCTGGGCTCTTTCTAAGTTGATGAAGGGATTTATAAATGCTTGCAAGGACAGATAGTAGCGTTGTCAGCAATGTCAATGGATATATTCAATAGAGTGGGTCATCGTTTATATGGAAAAATGAAAAATTCAATGGTATCCCATCAGATCAAAGCTTTTTTGATCCCATTTCAGGACCCAAATAAGTGTGCAAAATTTGGGCACGATCGGTTATGTCTACGTTTTGCGCATCGCGTTTGAAGTTTGTATGGGGTTTTACATGGGAACACACCTTTTTGCATTTTTCTCATAACAAGCTCCATTTTTTTCTTAAACCGTGTAACCGATAATGTAAAAACATAGCCTAGGGTGTCCTGAAAAACTTTGTCGAAGACCGCGAAGTGATCTGATGCTTATAAAAAAAGTTATAACGTTGACATTGCTTAGCGAAACAGCATGATTTTGTTGCTATTGTTATTCCTTTACATGTTAAAACATTAACACATGCATGCGGTTCGTTGGTTATAACTATTTTCACAAGCATCGGATCGCTTTGCGGTCTTCAACAAAGTTTTTCAGAACATCCTAGGCTATCATTTTACATAATCGGTTAAAAAGTTTCAGACAAACTTTTTCAACTTATGGCTAAAATGCAAAAAAAGCATGTTTTTCGATACAAAATCCCATACAAATTTCAATTGCAATGCGCGAAGTGTAGACGCAACCGATCGTGCTCAAATTTTGCACAGATACTCAGGACCCGAAACGGAACCAAAAAAGCTTCGATCTGAGAAAACGGTACACTAATATTCAACTTTGCAACTCCATCCAAGATTTGTGCAAGTATTCATGCTATGCTATGCTATGCTATTTACATAGTCCGGTATGCTTTTGGAATAATAAAAATACAAAGTTCATAATAATTTATTCAGAGGACTGGCGTTTTTCAAAAATTCGATCAGTCAGAGTGAACCAAGTACAGTTCTTAAATTACCGGTAAAATAAACTTCTTCATCAAACGGGTAATGGTACATTTCAATAGGATGCCCATGCAACAGCTTATAAACGAACATATTTTGAAATAGATAGGCTTACGAAGTTTAGGTAATTTCAACATTTTTTTTTTCTTAGAGACACATGGTCCACTCTGTCTGCATGCAAAATGCCGCAATATGCTTCAACAAAATGATACGTAAAATACGAAAATTAACAGAATAAAATGGGGTTTTACGTGCTTACTTGATCTATAATTATCATAAAATGCATTACGGAGGCGTCCAATTCAGAAACTTATTTCATTTTGATGGTGAATTATTTTAATTATTGGATTCCAAGTATAACATATTTTCAGCGAATATTCTTTTTACAAAGTAAGGTATTTCAATTACTAAAAATAAACACATTTTCTTTAAATTTTTCTATTTTTGTTTATTATGAGTGTTTTTATTATGGCATTATTATAGACAAATAGAAGACGAAAGCGTCAACGACAATAAACATGCAAATGACAAAATATACAGACACCCACAATATATGGAACAACATTAGTGTATATACTGTACCAAGTACCTAGATTCTTAGTAAAATGTCACAAAGATTCAATAGTACTGGTTGAAAACAGTGGGTAAAGATTTATCAACAGGTATGATGCTTCTTGATAAAATCCGAAGTGATCTGGGATACGAAAATTGATCTTTTACCTACATTTATATGTCGCAACTCGATTCGGATTAGTGCATATTGTAGCTCTTAATCAGGGGCCTACATCGTCGAAACCAAAACATGACGCTGAAAGCGAGATCCCATCAGCATCGTAGGGGCACGGGTCGCCAGACACCTTGGATTGGGGTTCCCTGTTTGGAGGACTTTTACCCCCGGCAGCTACACGAGCAACGACTAGGGTTAAGTACCGTTACTTTGATAACGACATCTTGAATACTAGTTGACCGATTTGCATTTTCTTTTATTGTTAGTATTTGAAATCTCGAGATATATAACAGTTTACTTTTTTATATAATAGTTTGCATAGTAGGCTTAAAATGATGTTTGGTTTAATTGATCACACGGATTGGTATGCCCTTAAGTCACTTGGTTTACACTTTTAACACCTAAAAAACGACTTTTTTGTGGAACATAGATTAGTATAGAGAATTTTTTTTGGTAACCACTTAAATAAAGTTTTCTACTATACCTTATACTAAATTTAAAATTGTTTTATTGTGGTTGAGCTGTTTGCAAGAAATCGTGATCACCGAAATGATCTTTCATAATAAGGCGGCGATAGAATCAATATGTTTTGAAAACGTTGAAATACAGGTCGGACTCGATTATCCGGGTAACTCCAAAAAAATCCTCCCTTGATAATCGAAATTTCCGGATAATCGAGCCACACTTTTTTTATTATTGAAGTCCATCAATAAAAAACCGTTCTATAAGCATAGAGGCTAACTTTTATGATGTAGTACTTCTTAAATTTAGCTGCTGGCATTACTATGAACACATTTTTTAAAATTGAATTTGTTCTGAAAAACCGGTAAAATAAAAATAAAACTCAAATCAAATAAACCTTATTTTTGGATATTGTATTTAAAATTTGTTACATATTTTTACATATCGCCATCTAAGATTGTGCAAATGAAACAAAACAACATTTGTTTCCCGGATAATCTAGCTATTTTTAATTTAACCCTTGGATGATCGAATCCGACCATAAAAGTTACTTAACAACAACAATGTTATATACACCCCATGTTAATAGAAGATGGTCCAGTTTTCATCCAGTTTTTTTATAGTCCCTTGAGATTTATTCTAAACAAAATGCTGTCTATGCAATAAAGCATTTAAAACTTTTCTGGAAAACCATTTTTTAGAATCTCGCAGAAAATACACTAACTTCACACGTATGCATCATCTAATAATGTTTGTTACATAAATAATACATGAAACAATGCACACAGCAGAAAAAAAATAATCATATATTTGATTGTAGTGAAAACCAAACAGTAGGATTGTGTTTAAGTTTTTACCCAAGCAGCACCTGCAACATCATCCAAAATGTGGCTTTCTATGCTTTGGTCTAAACGAGTTGCACTGAAAGCACACGCAACTTCCATCTTGTTAATTGAGTTGTATTTAAACTCCGAATTTCGTAAAGTTTCGAATTTGTTTCATAGAAATCACCAAATACCTCGTGTTTGACATCGATTCGTGGAGGCGAAGCTTACATATTCCTCACAAGTGATAAAACAGTCAGCTTGCATTAAATGTGCTATGATTCAGTCATGCAACATCTAGCTCTGGTTTGTTTGTTCAGATTATGTTGCAAATGTGTTACGAAAATACTCCTTTCATTTTGCCATTTCTTTAACTTGTGACAAAGGAGGTGCAATTCAGTAGCTTTTATGGTGTGTTGAGCAGCAATTCTCTCACAGAGCGTTTGGTGTAGTATGTAAGGTGATTAGTTAATACTCCTGGTGTCCATGGTTCGAGTCTGGACAAAATGTTTTTTCCATGTTTTTCATTCCTTGTCAATCAAGTTGCATAACGATTCAGAATCTGCCATGCGCGTAACTACAGTGCATTTGGTCCCTCAGCTCCAATGTCTTGCTCGCTTGTCAACCACCAGCGTGCCTGACATTGGAGCTGAGGGGCCAAATGCGCTGTAGTTACGCGCCTGGAATCTGCGCTTTTTGGGTTGCAAATAAGAAGCAATTGTGTTCTATCGTCTATAATACAGACAGTAAAACAATTGCACTAAATCGTTACTCAAACCTAGACCTGATGGTGAACCATCAACATTTCTCAAAGCGAACGCTGTTTGTCTCTTGGAGCCACTCCTCCTGTTACATATTTCAACCACAGAGAAACAGACGTAACACTTAGCACAAACTATATTAAAAATCATCGTCACGAAATCGTAATCGCCCAATGCTAATCATGCCGTGTTTGGACAAGCCACAACTAGATGGCGGTATTGAGCAAACGTCAAACAGGAGTAAAAACAAAGTCAATTGACCAACTACCGAATATTTGAATCAACCGCTAAAAAGGTAATCAATGGAAAGCTATCGCTCTCTAGTGAATGAGCCCGAAACTGGCAAAATGCGTCATGATTTGGCGATAATGTGTAAGAATCGAATATTTTGCTTAATGTGCTATAATCCAGTCAATTTTATACAAATTAACTTTACTTTTTGTGCACCGTAAGCAACGCACGGTATTTACCTGTGTACAAAAAATCATGTCGATGAGTCAGAATTTGGCTGAGTTACCACGGCAAGTGCCCAAAATAGGTCCCCTTGCCCAAATGGTCCCAGACCCTTCTATAGGGCACTGCACTGTTTTGATTTTGTATGGGATTTTGACGTTTCGTGGCCTTGTTGTTTACAAAATTTCTGTAAGAGTGAAAGAGAAGGAGATAATTTTATGCACTGCCCTATTCAGATGTTCTGTGACAAGTTACCTTGGGACACAAGGTTGGAGGTCAAAAGGTCAACGGACAAAAGGTCGAAGAGTCAAAAGGTCGAAGGGTCAAAAAGCCGAAGGTCGAAAAAAGGCCGAAATAACAAAATGAGTAGGACAAAAGGTCGAAATGACAAGTTGTCAAAAGGTCGAAAGGTCGAATAAAAAAAAAATATAGAAAATAACCTTCAATCTTTTTTATCGCCCTTTTTCTTACTTAACATTATCATTGGAGTTCTTTGGAGTTACATGCATACACAAGTTTGGGGTCACCCCCTCAGAAACATGTCATTTTTTAGACCCATATCGCCGTCAATTTACGTCCGATTTCAAAACCCTAGGTCTCATTCAAGAGATAATAAGTCACAGCAACTTTGAACATGATTTGGGTGAAACTTTAACAAAAATATTTGTATGTAATATCAGTAAATATAGAACCAATCAGGTTGTGGGTACGAGTTTCATTTTCGAAGAGAATTAGGAGGGGACATTGGTGATTTGTGCCTCAAAGATCTAAAATATTCACATTTTAAAGTGCTGCAATATTCAGTATGAGTTTTGCAATATGCATTTCCATATTTATGGCGGGTAGTGTATATATTATGGTCACCGCACCAAATCGAAGTCGCGACTTTAAGCACACGTGAAGTTGCAGATGCGAAATAATTTTGAATCGATTGTTTGTATTGCGCATCATTAAACTAATTAGGAGCAACAATATGTACTAATTCTAATCGAGTTTGCGATACATACAATTAGGTTAAAGCTCAATTTTAAAATCCCAGGTCACTTCGAATTTTAACAAGAAGCATTATACCTGTTGCTAGAACTTTATCCATTGTTTTTCAACAAGTACTATTGAGTCATTTTTTATTTACGATTTACTATTGGGACATTTTACTCAAAATCTATTTACTTGGTTCGGTATATTTACTAATGGTGTTCCATATTTTGTGTTCATATTTGTCATTTGTATGTTTATTGTCTTTAACGCTTTGGTCGTCTTTTTGTCTATGAAAATGTCATAAACAAAACACTCATAACATAGCACTCATAACACTCATAATAGTAAAATTTAAATAAATGTATTACTTTTTCCGATAATGATCCGAACAGCGCATGCTTTTCTTCATGTATCGTAGGGTAAAAAATTATTTCGTCGCATGCTCTAATATTCGTCTCCTCAGAATGAAAATACCAAATCATTTCAGATATTCTAACTTACCTCTGCCGATGCCTTATTAGATGAAAGCAAAAAGATGTAGATTATCGATAAACACCCTCCTTAGCACTGGAAATCGAATAATTACGCAAAATTTCCCGTTGCAATTTCACTCCACTTGCGACTTAACATTTTTTCCCGTTTTGCATTAGACGACGGCAACCGCACCAGAGCAGCAGCTAGTCGAGCTGATCTTCATCACCGTTCAATTTTCACTTCCCCAGATGCACTTGTTGAACCAACCTTCAATTCACACCCCACAAAAGCTCTGTAGCACTTCAAAGCTGGATTTTACTGCTGCAGAATGCAGCAAAAGCTGTTCAATTATTCAAATAAATCACTTCTTCCTCATCGGTAAAATGGAAACACAAGCTTTTATCGTCTAGGGAGGATGCAAGCAAAAGTGTCTGTGGATTTTCTGTATACGAAACATCGTATTTTACAATCACAGAGAATGATTTTCGCGTTGCACTGTGTTGGCGTATAATAGTCTGGTGGGCAAAAATATTAATTGAAACGTTTTGGTCGTTTTTCTTAAGCTACATCCACCTTACTTTAAAAACTTTCCGTGCAATCACCCTTCGAAAACATGATTTGATTTGCGTTGCGAAGAATTAGATCGACTTTTCGAATAAACACCTACGGTCAAATCATAATTTTTGACCATCCTATGTACCATAGTGTCACGTAGAAAGTGTGTGTTTTTGCGTGATGTGAAAGCTAACTTATAAATTAGCAAATGATACCAAATTGACAATGAGGCATTAGGCGAGGTGCAAGAATAAACTCGATCATTATTGGTCGGTGCTAAGGAAGACGAAAATTAGATGAAAACACTATAGAGAATGCAATTACGGAATCTATGAAGTTATTTTTGAACGAACATTTTGTTAACTTTTTATCATTTTTCTTCTGGATGATACTCAAAAAATTTAGAAAACAAACAAACAACAACTGCCATTTCAAATTAATAGTGAGCTAGCGAATAAATTTTGACAGCTAAATGAACCAAACCAACTTGTATCTTCATGGTCACTAATATTACAAGTGCTAACAATATTAGTGGAAAATAGAGCCTTTATGCAACACGAATTATTAGCACTTGTAATATTAGTACTTGTAACTTGTAACTTGTAGCTAATATTATAAGCTCGATTATGCTAAGATGTCGTTGTTACCACAACACTCAGCAAACAACAGTTGTTTACTCACCGTTTTAACTCATTTTCCACGACCGATCTTCGCGTTGAAGGCATCTTCTCACTCAGATTCGATTACCGAACTCGGTAAAATTTTACTGGGTTTTTGAACAGCAGAGTTAACTCAGTAATATTTTCTAAGTACACGGAGAAAAATGGATGTACATTTTAGCATAATATGCTATATTATAATTTAATATTTTTTTTTTATTTTAACGTTGTAAACTTCACTCTGCATAAAAAAGGGCCTGTCCATAAACTACGTAGACTCATTTTTGGCCATCTCAGACACCCCCTCCCCTCCCCCCTCGTAGACTTTTGTTCATACAAAATTTTCAAAATTTGTATGAGCGTACTGTCACACTTTCCTAGAACCACACCCCCTTCCCTCCACAAAAATGTTGGACGTAGTTCATGAACGTTTCCCATGCACTCCAATGCGTTTCTGATATTTATTCATTTCCATGAATATAGCAACACTTAACTTATCCTTGGGCTTTAAAATCAATTTAGCTTGTCAACCGCCATTGCAAGGAATTGGCTAGGAAGTGAAAAATATCATTGATTGATTGATTTGTCTTTATTTAAGAGATTTTCAGCCTGAAAAATATCATCTACAACCAAATAACTTATGCTACACAACAAGTTACTCGAAAGAAAGCAGTTTATTTCCTGCCTTCGGTTCACCGGAACCAATGGAGCATCACCGACCACGATTTCCATTCACATTAAGTAAATTTTGCCTATTTTTTCGAATAGACTTAGGATTGTAATACTTTCTCAACAGATTTTATCATCACCTGAAAGATGTAGACACCCAGTTGATCCGGAGGATCCCACGGCAAGACCCACGGAGACCGTACAGGCGGAACCTTGGGCGTAACATTATTAAACGGTGGAAAATCTGTGAGATGACAACGATCACGTTTGCCTCGGTTCCGGATGTTGCTGGGTTTTACTTACCCACATAGATTTTTACAATTCATGTTATCAATTCACTGAATGATAATGATATAGAGAGTCATAGCACTATGATTGAATGATACGGGTTGTAGAATTGCAATTTTTCAATACTTTACCGGTATCATAGCACAAATGATAATGATATGTCTAATAATAAATATATGGTTGTTTATAATCTTTTTTCTCTCATGAACTAGAAAATATGGCTTGTTTTCACTAATAGAGTAAAAATTCCTCAAGGCTGCACTTAGCAAGAGTTGGGAAACATTTTCTTTGGTCACCAGCTTCATTACAGGACCTGAAGTCCCGTATTATCCTATCCGTCGATATGGGCACAATAGGAAACTCCATGCACGGTGCCGTGGGAGGAATCTTATTTCAATGCATTTTCTACGGCACTGTGTGCATCGGCGCGATCGATGGTCACTGTGCAATTCTCTAACTATAGCGGTAGGCGCTCTCACTGGCTAACAATTGAACTAACTTACCCTGTATATTTTGATATCAGATGTTCCAGTTCTAGCTACTTTCACATCATTGGGTTTTAATAACCCGCGAGCACCGTGTCGATATGGCCTCCACGCAACGCGCGAAGGGGAATTGAAGTCACCAGTCCAGCACCAGTCACCAGTTCGAATCGCGATCTGAATGGTGGCCTCCAAGTTAAAAATAAACTTTCAGCACAAAAACAACACAACATGACGTCACGAACCTCGACCACGCTTTGACAGCAGTGGAAACTGCAGGGGTATGTTTTTTTTAAGTCGATAAAGTACAGTTTTGAAATATTTCAGATTTGTTTTTATTATTCGGTAAATCGTTAATCAAATGATAAAGTGATTATAACGCGAATAATTTGGCAGGAATTTTGTTCGTGAAAAAACCCATTTTTGAATGGTAACTATACTTAAAACCCGGTCTATCATTCAAATTCCGAAAATGATAACTCTAATCATTGATATGATTCAAGTGTATGATATTGTATCATACATTTTACGTTACTACGTATAATAAAAAAAACGATACGCTTTATCACAAGTTTATGATACCGATTTATTCGGGTAGTAATCCTACATTATAGAGATCTGCGGAGGCGGCCATTGTGAGCCAATCGAGCAGAGAGAACTGTCAAAGTGTGAGCCAAATGAACATGTTTGTCGTTCGTAGGAAGGCGTTGTTTGAACGGTATTGCAATCGACAATAAACGTATTACAAATATTTATTTTTATTATCGAGAATTTGATGCATATGTAAATTTAGTAAGAAGATATATTTAATTAATTCTGCTTTCAAAAGCGTATGCACATGAAGAAACTTTTGTCACTGCTCTTCTCGAATAAACTTTCATTGCTGTTGCTTGATTCACTTCTGCCGATTTGATTCGCGCTATTCTTTGCAATGCATATCAGATTTCTTCGATTGCGCTGTTATTTTTTTTTCAAAATTTGGGAAAAAAAGTTCGAATATAATTAGCAAACGTAAACAAAACAACTTGCACCACAATAAAGTCACGCAATAAGTTTAAACATCTAGCTTTGTGGCAAGTGTTGGAAGCTGTTGTAAACAAAACAAACAGCGATGCCGAATCCACATATGTAACTTCCGCTCATCTCTATGTATATGGATTATATATTTCTAGGATTTTTAGTTTTACTCGCCTGTTTATAACCAGTGTTTTTTTTATGTTGTTATGTATTCATGTTGACTGTATGAGCCTTTGCATGAATCTGGGCTACTGCTCACTCCCACAAAAAAACATGAAAAGAGCGCGCACAGTAAAAGCCAAATTTGACTTTTACTGTGCGCGCTGTTTTCAAATGTTCTGTGGGAATGAGCGGGATAGGGCAAATTCGTGCAGAAGCTCATTTTAAGGACAAACGTCTTGAAATCCCGCTTCAACAGTGCATCAGAGTTTCAAACGCACAAATCTCAACAAGTAAGTTTCAAACAACAGTGCATTTTATTATTCTGTTCTTGCTCACTTGTAATAAACTTAAAATAAGAAGATCAGGTGCGCTGGTTTTGTTTACGAAGAGATTTGTGCGCTCGAAATCGTGAGTAGGTGCCAAAGTCGGCCATTGTGGCGGCCATTCTGGGATTCTAACAAGTCTCTCCTTAAGCTAGAGGAGATAATATATTTGTATTTTTCTTTTTTTCTGCATCCGCCAAACTTGTTGTGTCGTGCTTTTAATTTTTATTTCAGTTTAACAATAAATAAATTAAATATGCATTTGAAATATAACGAATAAAATCGATGTATGCATAAACGTCTCTTAGATACGAATAAATAAATCAAATTATGCATTCCAAGGAGTGGGCAGATCAAATATGGTTTTAGTAAATATTTTATGCATTTCAGCATTTCAATTTTATTTTCTCGAAAACTCAATGAAAGTGATCTTATGCTGAAAAGTTGATTATTGGTTTTTACTGATTTTTGAATCTTTCCAGTAAATTTGAGTTTTTGCTGAATTGCGTACCAATGTTGCGGTATTCAGTAAAACGTCAAAAAATATTGCTGAAGACTAGTAAGGCCGGAACAAATCTCGATTTCTTCTTTTGTCCATTTGCTCGTTGACTCGTCAAGGGGGGGGATGATAAATAAGAAATGTATTTGATCAAAAATTACCCAAACAATTAGGTTAAATCGTCAAACTCATTGGATTTGTTAAGAAATTTTCTCGATGACACTAATTTCACTCTAAAGATTTAAAATTTCTTGAATAATTTGTCTTCCCCCTCAAAATATCTAATTCCGACCAAAATTTTCCGAGGAGGGGGTGACATAAGAGAAAATCGAAATTTGTGTCAGCCTAATAATGAATGAAAAGCTGAAAACTCAGTACTTTTTGTATTTTGCGGATCAAAAAACGTAAAATAAATTAGCGAACAGGGAAACCAAGGTTGAGTGTTTATGCAGGTCCTGATGTCGCCTTTTGGAACTTTATCTACGAAGGCATTATTTTCCCTAAGTTCTTCTTGTCCTTGTCTCTTCTTGTTCTTGTCGGCAGCATCGATGGGTTCATAGAGGGTTAATTAATTTATTAATTGCGCCTTTCTGATAATGATTTCTAGGAAAAGTAATTCGTTTCATTTGAATATTTAGATTTATATGTTTTATGGTGCCAGCACCAAACCGAATAGCGACACTTTTTTTCAGTACCGGGTGAAGTGCGCTGTGTGCGTTCAATGATGCACTATCATAATATATATTGCGCATTGCGCAGTTATAAGTGCGACGATGAAGTGCGGAATCTTCACCGCACTTATTCATTAGCTCGTGATGAATAAGTGCGGTGAAGACACCGGAATGATTTGATGCAATATCGCACTTTTATTTGAGATTCCGCACTTTGTCGCAGTCCAGTTAGCAATGCAATAAACTATATTATCATATCATAATAAGGCCGGAACAAATCTCATTTTCTTCTTTTGTCACTTTGCTCGTTGACTCGTCAAGGGGGTGGATAATAAATAATAAATGTATTTGTTGAAAAATTACCCAAACAATTAGGCAAAATTGTAAAACTCATCGGATTTGTTAAGAAATATTCTTGACAACTCTAATTTCAGTTCAAACATTTTAAATTTTTGTATAATTTATTTGTGTCCTTGATGGTTTCGACCAAAATTTTCCGAGGGGGGTTGACATTAGAGAAAATCGAAATTTGTGTCAGCCTAATATATTATACATCACTTCCGATGTATGTCGTAAACAACCCAAAATTAGCAAAAATATTTTTCTCATTTTTTTTTAATTTCCAACCAAATCTATAATATCATTATGAAATATGAACAGTCAGGTACAGACAAACAGACGTAACACTTGCGAAATTTCCATCGACCACGCTTTTAACGATCATTTTAAATTTTCATAGTTGTGGCTTTCACAACCAGAGGCGTGCGCATCAATTTTCTATGAGTTTGACGTTTGACACTAGCGCCTTCTGTTGACGATATTGCACAACACAGTGATTCGTGCAACTTTTTTTGATGGTAGTGTGAACAGGGCGATGGATTTCCATGAAAATCGTTCAAGGTGTTACGTCTGTTTATTTATTTATTTATTTATCTAATCAACAGGCTCTATATAAGCCCCAATGATTTTACTTAAATCTAAAGTCTAACATGACAAAGTAACATATCGCAGTCAAAAATAAAACTTAAACATAAGTACAAGAAAAACTGTTAACACAATCCAATTAATAGTCAAAATTAACAAACAAAAAAAACATACAAAACTACAAACTAATTACGCCTTGAAAAAAACAAACTAAACCTCCGACGAAGTATTTGACGAGACACATTAAAATCGAATAATGAACAAACTCTATTGAAGTTACGTTGCAGGCCGTTAACACCCCCAAACATACTGTAGTTCGTCCGGTTTAAGGGTGGCCGCAGCATGTAATTGTTGCGAAGAGCACGAGGTTGAACATTAATATTTAGTTGACCCAGAATGGCGGGGCAATCAAGGCGTCCTTGCAGAGTGTCCGAGACTAGTAAAGCCCTGGCTGTGTCCCTACGGGTCGATAAAGGTTCCAGATGTATCAGCTGGCAACGGCTTTCATAACTTGGCAAATTATACGGATTGGACCAAGGCAAACGTCGAAGAGCATATCTTAAAAACCGCCGTTGAACAGACTCAATCCTTTCAACTCCATTGTTGTAGTATGGGTTCCAGACAACCGAACAGTACTCAAGTATGGATCGGGATAGGGCACAGTACAAGGACTTAAGGCAGAAAATATCCGTGAACTCTCTTGCTATTCTGAATATGAAGCCGAGAATGCTAGAGGCTTTTCCGACGGCGTAGTTGATATGTTGTTTAAAAGAGAGCTTTTCATCCAAAACTACACCAAGGTCTTTGACTTGACTGACGCGTTCAATTTGGGTGCCTGACAAACTGTAATCAAATAGTATTGACCGTTTTTTGTTCGTAAAGGAAATCACCGAGCACTTGGACGGGTTAACTTCCATTCGGTTTATACTACACCATTCAGCAAACGCATTCAGCTGACGTTGGAGGAAGTAGCAGTCTTCAATCGATCGAACACGAAGATACAGTTTGAGATCATCCGCGTAGGATAACCGTGGGCATTTGATCACCAAGTTCACGTCATTAAAATATATCAAAAAGATCAGTGGACCCAAGTGGCTACCTTGTGGGATACCAGACGTTGCGGCAAATGAAACGGACTGACAGTCACCTATGACGACAGACAGGCGGCGACCTGTAAGATAAGATTGAAACCATTGCAGGAGGGTTCCATGTATCCCCAGCCGATCGAGTTTAGCTACAGCAATACGATGGTTCAATTTATCGAATGCTGCAGTCAGGTCGGTGTAAATGACATCGGTTTGAACGCGTTTCTCCATGCTCTCGATGATATAGGAGGTAAGACACAGCAAATTAGTGGCCGTTGAGCGACCAGGCAGAAATCCATGTTGCTCGGTGCTAATAAACGATTTGCTGTGATCGAGCAACGGGTCCATGATGACAATCTCGAACAACTTGGCGATGGCGCAGAGCGAAGTAATACCGCGATAGTTGCCAATCTCTTGCCTGTTCCCTTTTTTATGTACTGGGAACATGTGCGCAAGCTTCCATGTGGACGGAAACAGGCCAGTAGTTACGGAGAGTCGGAAAACGTGAAGCAGTGGTGGCAATAGGTTGATGATTTGCGCCTTGACAAATACCGATGGAATTCCATCGGGTCCCGGGTTGTGCGACGTCTTGAGCTTAACGGAAGCCCTGGCAATCATGTTTTCATCGATGTCTACACTGCTCAGCGATTGCCCAAGGTGTGGAACTGTGCTAGCGGCGAGTGTGACGTTGTTGTCATCCAGTTGCTCATCGGTGAAGACACTAGCAAATTTATCGGCAAAGAGATTACATATATCTTGCGGAGAGGAGGCCACATCGCCGTTGAACATCATAGACGATGGCAAACCGGATTCTTGACGCTGTTCGTTTACGAATTTCCAAAACTGTTTAGGACGAGATTTAAGCTTCCTCTGCATGCCTCGCTGATAACGAAGGAAGCATTGTTTCGCAATGCGCTTATATTCGTAATTGATCCTCACATAGTAGTTCCGGAGTTGCAGTGTGCGGTGTCTGGTGAATTTCCTCAGAGCGGCCCTCTTTCCAGATTTCAACATACGCAGTTCGCTTGTTTCCCAAGGACGACGCGATGTATTGCGGTGCAGCTTTTTGGGGACGTGTCTGTCAATAACGTATGCCAGCACATTGGACAAGGTTTGAGCAGCCACCTCAATGTCCTCGGTGTCAAGAATATCACCCCAATCCAGACCGGATAACACTTGTCTGTGAGTCTGTGCGCGGTACGTACCGCGTAAAAAAAAAACTCAGTTCAAAATTTGAAAAACCGCGTAAAAAACACTCATCATTTCCCGACGAATCATGCATAAATAAGACGATGACATTTTTTTGTATAGAACTTTCATTTGCGCGGTCGCGTAAATGAAAACCGCGTAAAGAAAGACCTGACCATAGCGGACCAGGTTTACTGTACAGCGCACCACTTCCGAAGTTAGAGTTTTACGCACGGATTTGGAGAAAACCCCCACTTCGCTAGTCGACAGTTCCGATTTTCAACTAAATTGAGAATATCATATCAGCCAGGTAATATTATGCCTCTCAAGAAACATCAGAATATGGCGATTATCTACCTCTGGCTTCTGATATTAGCGCGACAGTCACTAATCATAACAGCGTCACCAGATTTAGAAGTATATAATTCCACTATATGGGGTTTGACAGCAAGAACACTCATTCCACTGAGCTACTCTTGCCGTTCGTCACAAATACATTCAAAAACATCTGTCACTTCGCGAAACCCATGTGCTTTTGTTTTGGGGCTGTTCATAAACCACGTAGACCAAAATTTAGCCATCGCAGACCCCCCCTCCCCCCTCGTAGACTTTTGTCCATACAAAAATTTGGAAATTTGTATGGAGCGTAGACTTTGGTCAGACCCATCCCCTCTCCCCAAAAAGTCTACGTGGTTTATGAACGACCCCTTTTGGCGGGAACACTTTTTCTTTTGTTTTGCCTTGCGACTGTCATGCGGCGGTATGCATTGCGACCGTACGACCGCCGCAGGACTCTAATAAAAGATAAGCGCGACAATATAAGCTAATGTAGGCCTCCTCTCAGGTCGGTGTACATAGTAATGATCGGTTAGATTTCCGGCGGCGATCGAGAAAAAAAATCTTGATTTCCTGATCTATTGTATTGTGATAATGGCCAAGCTGTTCCATCTCATCATTTTTTCTGGCGTTACGTCCCTACTACATTTCACCTTAGTGTTCTAGAATCAGATCTCAGATGATAACAAAGAGAATTGATCACTAAGAACTGAAATAATTATATGCCATTAAGCATTTTTCTACTCACCGCATCGAGCCATGGAAGGAATTTTTGCTGAAACACACGCAAAGTGGGTAATCCGTTGATCTTTTTTGTGTTGTTAACCATGTCGTTAAAGTATGGCTGGCACATCGATTGGTTGGGTTTGGCTTGCCGTCGGACAAATTCAAAAACAAATAAAATGTTTTCCTAGTAAAATGAAACGCCGCACTCCGTCTAAACCAGGGGGCCAGCGAAAGGCAAAATCCCCGTAGCTCACAACAAAAACACGATCAAAATTGTTTGTGCTGGAAATTGATGCATTACACAATTTCTTACTGATTTATTTGCTATCTCCGCGTTGTCGTGTAATTTCGAACGATTGCACCCTAAAATTTTGATAACCTTTTGCTAGTTTTACACGTTTTACTTAAGTAATAACTCATGATAATGACTGATTCGCAAATGTCGTGCACATCCCAGATCTGTCAGAGTGCCCAAAAGTGTCAATTTCCCAAACATGTCAAATTCATGTGAACTACGGCACATTCGTGGTTGACGTCCATGCTGCCCCACTGGTCTGAACAATATTTGATTTTTTTTATTCTGTTCGCACCTTTTCATATTGTTTGATCAAATGGCGTGAATAAACCAGAGAAAACCAACTGAAATCAAAACTGCTAAATGAAAATATCCTAACCTGTGCCATCCAATGCATAACAAAATGCCGTGCACCACTTCAAAACAATTTACAAGTTCAGTTCATATGGTTTCAATTAAAATACTTGATTCATCTATAGACGATAATAGCCGCCCTATCACGGTGGTGTTGTCATGATTTTAATTGGATTGTTTGTCACGTACAACATCATTAAAACAACATAATTTATAACAGGTCAGCATTTATTCTAGCGCGCAAGCAAAACGTGGAAGAGGTTCATGATTTATCAGTCTTTAGGAGCTAAAACAGCATTCAAAATTTCTTTGTGTGTAGAAAATGAACAACTACTATAACTTTTAATTTGTATCACTGATTTCGCACGTACACAACGTATACATAAAATATCACAAATGGTACACACTATCTCACAAGCCTTCATTTCACGCGACGGTAAGTTAGAAGCAAGACCATACGCATATAAATGGATGGAAATTGAATCATGAAATTGCTTTGGCACTGTACCAGAGTAAATTCTTCACTCTCGTTTGTCTGTTTTCCGGAGAGAAATCTACGAGTACAATGTACTAATACTATAATAAAAAGGAACTCTCAGCTTACAGTTCATTCTCTGTAGTATTAGTTGATGATGAAACCGAATAAATCTGTATTGTAAGTATCCCGAACCCGAAGGAAATTTCTACCAACGAGACGAGTTACGAAGAAAATGCAGGTACGCCGACAGCACCGCAAATGCCATTCCGTCTTGCTGCTCGAATAGGGCATCACATTCAAACAAACGAGTTTGCTGCCATCCATGTGTTCGCGTAAGCGTCCTCTATGATACTCACACATACAGCAATTTAAGCAGCATAAAAAGATAAACTGTGATAATTTGTTCGTATTTTGTATCGTAGCCGAGCATGAATGTTAATGAAAAGGTGACTGAAAGTGAGTTATTCTATTTATGATCTTTTTTTAGAGGGCGTGTCGTATTATCACGCCTATAACAACAGTTACTCTGATGCCTTTCGTGAGTAACCATACCATACGTTGTAGTTTGGCACTTAGCCTTCATATGAATTTCAATTTCCTTAGGAAATTCAATAATGAAGCATAATTTGTGCACTCTGGGTAGTACATTCTCGATAAATTGAAATCAATCACAGGTCATTTGAGACACACTTGCCGTCTTGACGTGAATTGATGTTGCTGAAGAAAGATTGTACAATTTGTTGTACGAATGATCTTGCAATCAAGACGTAACGTCTAAAACAGACAATAAATAATTATCAGTTAAATGTTTCACATTGGCACCACTGAATTTGTATATTATCAACCAGGACAAACGCAAAATTTGGTGCGAGCGAAAATCGAATTCTCTCCAAATCCATGTGTCGGGCCTTACTTCGGAAGTGGTGCGCTATGTGGATCATCAGGTCCGCTAAACAATGCACCAATTCCGAAGTTAACCAACGCAGGAATTTGGAAAAAAAATCGATTTTCGTTAGCACCAAATTTCGCGTTTCGAATAGATTGATAATATCGTGTGGCAGGCCTCGAAATTTCTAATACCAGAGTTCATAGACCGAACATGAACCAAACCCAGCATGGTCTTACTGGATACTTGCGCGTTTACCGCTACTGCTATGTTGGCTTCCCTTTTGGAGGATTGCATTACAAACATAACATCACAAAATCTCATACTAAAAGTAAACATTGCCCTCAAATTTTTGAGGATATGGGCCGACGCCGAAGTAGAGAAAGAGATAGAAAGTGACGGTACTGTGCAAGTTCCCAGGGTCACAGAACCAATGCTCCCAAGTTTATGCTATTTGGAGACGATTACGGCACCGATTGACTCCGTTCTTTTTGTTTACAGCACTGCGAACAAAAATACAAAAATAAGAAACAAACACGAATCTCATTACAAAGGTTTACCAGCAAAATCAAGGAGTCTGTTGGGCACACTACACTAAATTCTTTTTTTACACGTGCTTTTTTTACGCGGTTTTATTTTACACGATTTTTTTTACACGATTTTCTCGAAATTACTCGATGTGTTTTTGGAAAGATTCTTCTCTCCTGGTCGTAATTTACTTCCGATGGGGCTCAAATTTCTACCAGAGATCTCTCTTATCATCCTTGATACCCTGTCAAAATTTTAGGATGATCCGATAAAAAAAGTTTTGAAAACTTTTTTTACACGATTTTTTTTACGCGGAACAAAAAATCGCGTAAAACAGAATTTAGTGTAAACAAAGTCAGCAAATAAATAAATAAATAAACATACACAAGCTGCAAAGTTGTGCCCATACTTTCTGGTGCACCCAAATTACCTGACATTTTTTACGGTGCTGTTTTGTATATCAGTTCATTGCAGAATATGTTTTCAAAAATGATTGTTTATGCAACTTACACAGAAATCTGAAGCGCCGTTATGCCTACGACTGGTGCGTCAAAAACCTACGAAGTTTTACGAAATAGAGTTATACATTACTTTTTTACTACATATTACGAAAAATGCCAGTCCCTTTTCAAAATGTCATTCTTAAGAAGAGCTGTGTATGAATGTCATGAATGACTTTCTGTCTTTCTACCAGATCACAGTGCTATTGTTTACACAAAAAAAATACAAAATAGTAAACGAGAAGCGCCACTTTTACTCTTATTTTAGTGAAAAAAGGTGTTTTGTTCTTTTGTTGTATGGCAGTTGACATTTGCACATTTATAAGGGAAAAATAAATGTTGAAATATATCGAGATAATAACAGAAATGTGACTGGCTTAACTTGAGCAAACGACATATATTACAGAATGTCTACCGAGTACGAAACATTGATTTTACCAGGATTTCACTAGGTTTCTTAAAAAAATAACAGGTAATAATTAATAAATCAATTTAATTGGCAAAATACTTATTATTCAACATACTAAACAGAGTAGAAACTCATAAAGAAACTTCAAACATAATGTAAGGATTTTTTGACTGAACTGATAGGAAGGAAACGAACAAATATTTTTGGGTGAAAACATAGGGCAGAAATGGGAAAATATGGTACAATCTTCGAGACACTGGAGATGACCTTACGTTGAGGTCGAAATACGTATATGTCATGGGATTCAAATATATCTTCTTCCTCTTCTTCTTATTCTTGGCGTGACGTCCTCAATAGGACAAAGCTTGCTTCTCAGCTTAGTGTTCTATGAGCACTTCCACAGTTATTACATGAAGGGCTTGCTCTGCCATTGACCATTTTGCATCTGTATATCATGTAACCGGAACGAAAACACTCTATGGTCAAGAAAGTTAAGAAAATTTCCTTTACGAAAAGTTCATGGACCGACTTGGAATTGAACCCGTCGCCATCAGTATGGTCATGCAGAATACCCACGCCTTTATAGATGTGGTTATAGGGGCACTCTAACATAGATGATTCTATATGGAACCCTCGATTTTCTTACGTCGAATTCGTTTTTGAACCTGGATTGGAGTAGGATCAATGAAAACTGAGTAAACAAACAAATTTCAGAACAAATGCCAATGAATCGGGTTGGGGTTGCAACTGTGACTCGATCCAGTTCCAACACAGGCTGGAAAATTTAATATTTTGTTTTGATTTTCGGAGTCATTACAGGCCGAACATTTCAATAGGTCCTATCTGCATTTGAGAGGCTCTCTTTATTCACTTTCTCTTTCAATTATTGTAATGTAATGGTAAACTTTTCAACTACTTTTGCAGTACAAATCAAAAGACGATTGATTTGACCATCGTTCTATGAAAGGAGATAATCATAATTCAAACGAAAAGCTGAGATATTAACGAAAGAGAGAGAAACCAAAGAGAGTCTCTCTTCTGCAGATAGGACCTTTAGACATGTTTGGCCTGATTAATACTTGTTTTGATTTTCGTTCGTTAAAACATAACAGGGACCATAATAAGTTAAATAACCCTGAACGCAAATTCTCAACCACTTGCAGCAAAAACCTAACCTCATCGAATTCCCATACGATTTGTAAACATTGCCCTCAATTTTTTTAGGGAAGGACGGATTTATGGACCGACGCCGAAGGAATGAAAGAGAAGGAGATAATGCTGACGTCACTGTGCAAGTTCCCATTTATTAACCTAACCCAACCCCTTGATGAGACGAGCGTTGTGACAAAAGAAGAAAATTTGATTTGTTTTGACCTTATTTATGTCGGAAATCAAAGGTGTCAAACTTAAAACACTTCCATTTTTACCTTAGCAGTATAGTCCATTTTACGAGCCGATTTTATGAATGAACTTTGACAGGAGGTAGTGTCCAATAACCCGTGAAAACCAATGTCATCATCAACATTGTTGTCACTTCGTAAAATGGCTCATAAATGAACTAATTCAGGCCAAACATGTCTAAAGGTCCTATCTGCAGAAGAGAGACTCTCTTTGGTTTCCCTCTCTTTCGTTAATATCTCAGCTTTTCGTTTGAATTATGATTATCTCCTTGCATAGAACGATGGTCAAATCAATCGTCTTTTGATTTGTACTGCAAAAGTAGTTGAAAAGTTTACCATTACATTACAATAATTGAAAGAGAAAGTGAATAAAGAGAGCCTCTCAAATGCAGATAGGACCTATTGAAATGTTCGGCCTGAATTATCCCGGCAAACTTTGTATAGCCATTGCTGGGATGGTTTAGTAATTCTAAGTTCAATGCAGCGACACTCAAAATTGCAAAATAAAAATCATGTTGATTTTATTCCCAGCCAAGCCCGTGTACAAGAAGTTGGTGTTGGGGGTTGAGGACAAACGTCTTTGAAAGGTGTAATTCACACATTCTACCGAGGCGTTACAACGTGTTGACGCATTTACGGTCAGATTCTCAACTATAACTCATAAATACGAGAGTAAATCTCAAATATTTTTGCATATTTGCAGTGCGCTAGTTTCCGAGACATGACAGTTCAAAAATTAGTTGTCTAAATAATAGTGTTTTAGCCGAACGGTTTCAACTTCGCGAAAAATTAATCAATCAAGCCCAAATTTGTACCAATGATGCACATATAATAGGTTGACAAACAGTCAAAAATTGAGATTTTTTTTAATGCACTCTATGAAAAGTTACAGCATGTTGAATTTTTTTGTGGGAGTAAAAAAGTTGCCTATCCCAAACAGTTTGGCCATTCCCTGTATACCATACAATGTACGTAATATTAAAACCCTCGTATCAGTATTTAGAACAATTCATTTACAATAAAATGCATGGGCTTGCAAAAATATATATGTGCAGCAAAATATTTTTTTTTTTGTATTGTTACGATACTTAACAACCTGTACAATGTACATATCGTAGAAATCTTATTTACAATTTACTGTATGGTGTCTACATTACATTTTATTGTTTTTGTATTTATATTTTTACAGTTGTCTATTGTAAAAATATGGTTTTAAATAACTGTTACAATACAACGTTCGGTCTTTCGACTGTATTTTTTTTTTTGGAGTGTCTGTAGCGGTTGTCTGGATTGGCTAACATAACACTACGGACCACCTGTTCCGGGGGTAAAAATCCACCAAACAGGGAAACCCCAATCCAAGGTGTCAGGCGACCCGTGCTGATGGATGAATGGTTGAGGTAGATCATTTTTTTCATATTGCGTTACGGTTCAAGATCTAGCACCCGAACACAAGTGATAGTTTGTCAAGCTGCATCAGCATCAGTATCGCACTCCTTCAAAAGCTACGTAGCCTAATCAGAGTAAACATTTGGGTCGTCGCTGATCACCGTCACATCACCTGAACATTTTTTTTTTATTATTTTTATAAATTATTATTTTTATAAATTATTGGGCTTGTATCTTGGCGTACTCCTCCCTTCCCTTGGGATTTGAATGTAAGGTAGAGAAAAGTTAACTTAATATTGCACAAACTACAAAAACAAACAAAAATCATGATTTGATACAGCATTTGACTACATTTGATATTTCGTTAGCAAAACCTAAAAATCATTGAAAAGTGCTATACAGCTTCATGATTAATTTTCATCGCATAGATTTAAATTTTGCACGTGATACTTTTTCGCACACTTCAAAACCGTGAATTTCAAGTGTGGTTTATATTGATTATAACAAGCTGTCAAAAAATAGCTGGATATCATTATATACCTTTTTATAAGAGAAACAAGATGCGGAACTAATTGATTCATCCGGGAGAAGACCAATGAGAAAAATAACTTCGTTTCACCTTTCGAAAACCTAAGAAGGAAAGTACCACTGAGGGGCTGGTAAAATCTAGATAATTATAACATTAAGATGTTTTATGATTAACTGTCATGGTTTAGACATTTATATTATATAAATGATTTTTTTACGTTCCGATTTGAGATCCCTCTGCTCTGTAAATAGGCATGGGATGGAAGAGCCCCGAGATACCTAATAAACATCTTCATATCAGTCCAGGAATAGAGGGATATGATAATCACCGGACGCCTGCTGCAGTGGTTTGATTTTAACATTATGTTTTGGTATTTTAATCTCATTGATCGTTGCCCATTGAAACCGGTGAATGAGTGAATAGACCCGAGGAATAACACGCTGACTCTGAAAGATGTGAATTTATGAGTCTGGAATATGCGCAAAGAAAGGTGTAAAAACGAAATAAAAAAAACACAACAAAGAGAGTCGTCGCGGGATAGAAGATCTGCTGGAAACATTTCCTTTAATCTAATTTTAAGCAGCACCTTTAGCAGACTCCCTACTATGCACGCGGCTTTCATTAAAAAAGACATGCCGATCACATTCGTCAAGCGCTAAATGATTAAGAAACAGAACCTTAAAAAAGGAAAAACCGCGCTTATATTTTTCATCTACCAGCAAGACGGCGAACGATTACCTACGAGCGAACAAGAAACATTAAAAGAACCATTTTTGAGTACCGTGTCTTGAGGCACACAGTACTGCTCCGATTTGATGTACATATGCAATTTGAGGTGAAAAGGGCATATTTAAACTCATGTGTTGATTTCGTAATGAACGAATTTGAATTGACAGGCATCGAGAACTAAATAGTTCAAGTAAACTAATTGTTAGAGTAAACCAGTCTCAGAAAGTAATTTTAAAACAGATTAAAATCATCTGCTAGGCTAACCACTAGAATTTGGCATAATACTATTCAGCAAAAAGCCATTTGGCATAACTCAATGAACCGTCTGTTTTTGAGAATTCGGTAATTTACGTGAATATTTAGTTTATTAAAGCCTGCGCACTTTAGAATCGGTACACTTTCAACCGGCTGCCGCTCAAAAACGGTGTCACTTGGAAAAAAGTGTTATTAGAAGCAATTGAAGCTTATCTATTGTAGTTTGTAGGAAAAATATAAAATTTGCTGTTTTTATATTTTTAGATGAACCATTGATCTGAATTCGTAAATAGAGCCAGTTTTTTCTGCACACATTGAGCAAAAACCAATCATTGTCAGATTCGAGATTTGTGTAGGAATATATAATTACCAAACCCAGCAATTACGTAGTATAGAATAGTTGTTGGTATTATGATTGCTGATTAAGGGAGGTAAAATATTCCATGAGTGTTTTAAAATTTCCAATATAGCTATGCTACGTCTTTGAAGGGTTTTATGGAAAATCAAAGGCTTGCATAGATATTTAAGGTCAAAAAAGTTGTTTTCTCATACACTTTAGGTCGGCAAATACGCAAACGGGAAGGATACTTTACGAATAGTATTGGTATACAAGAAACCAATGATTTGATGCAGAACAATATAAATAATCGTGGCTCGAAAGCTGTATGGACTAGGGTATTGGTTCCCTTATTAAGCATGTGGCTCCCATTTTCATCCCACGAAAAACAAAGGGTTGAAGCGTTGTTTGTTTTGTTTCTTATTTTTGTATTTTTTGTTAGAGGTCAGCACTCATGAAAACAAAAAGAACGGAGTCAATCGGTGCCGTAATCGCTTGTTTTCGAATAGGATGAAAATGGGAGCATGAGATTACTGATGGCACACATACCCTATTGCAGACAAAATTCATTGAATGTGTTTTGTTGGCGTGGAATAATCTATCTTATTTTAGGCTTATTATGAGGAGTTAGCCTTATGACTGTTAATTTCCGACTACTGTGAGGGAAAACTGCTAATAATTCCAAAAATAATCCAGGTTTCGGTATGAATTAAGTTGGGCCACTTGAATTGGGGAATTGTAGATCCAAAAAACGATCCCAGGAAATATTTTTTCATAAAAAATTACTTTGAGTAAAGTTATGTTTTGAATATAGCGTGAATGGACAATAAGGCTATAAGATTATTATGGTCTTGTGAATCATATTTGTCAAGAGTTTAATGTCGTAACTTGTTTTGTGCATATCTTTGATGAATATAATTTTGTTTCTTGTGGAAACATCAGCCCGTAAGCTGTGAAATTTGCAAATGTTGACGATCATTGTTTTGTGCAGAATAAAATGGCATGAATTTCGCAATCAGGTCAAAACATTATCTTGTAGAAATAAAAACTGAATTTTTCATATTTTTCCAACAAAATACAATAAATAAGCTTTATTTGCTTCTTACAACATTTTTTTCTAGGTTAAACCGTTTTTGATCTGCAGCCGATTGAAAGTGTACCGATTCTAAAGTGCGCAGGTTTTACTAGCATAGCATAGCATAGCATAAATACTCCCACAAATCTTGGATGGAGTTGCAAAGTTGAATATATCCATTAACATTGCTGATGTCGCTACTATCTACTATATCATAGACCCACTCAGCTCCACACACCTGGCCAAGTCCTTGCAAGCATTTATAAATCCATTCATCAACTTAGAAAGAGTCCAGAACTGAAGCAGCTTCCAATAGATAAAAAAATATTGAAAATAGCGAATTTTCAATTTATATGTAGTTATATAACAATATAGAGCACAAAGTGTGTAATCAGAAAGATCTCACCTCGATCCACTGGGGTCCGGTTCGGCACGCCGGAAGGGTCACACTTACGGTACTTTCCGATAAACTGGAAAAAACTTCACACTTCACATCTAATTACGTTAAATGTGAATATTTCTAGAGCTCGATTTGAATAGGTCGTATGTGCTTTCGTCGATATAAAAATCGATCAGTTTATTTTAGTTACTATAGCAATATTAATTATTTTTCGAGGACTTTTAGTGATTGAACGGAAAGCCTGTTAAGTAAGGAATCGGCTGTATGTATAAGTTTTGTTTAATTTCAACAGCTTTCGCTTCAATAAGCGAATCCAACTGATCAAATTTTATATCGACGAAAGCACATACGACCTATTCAAATCGAGCTCCACACATAGTTTAATACTCTGGGGAACGTTCATAAATTACGTCACGCTTTAAGGGGGAAGGAGGGGCGTTCAGCAAAGTGTGACGACCCATACAAAAATTTCAGAGATCCCATACAAAAAGTGTGACATTGGGGGAAGGGGGGGGGTTGAAAATGGTTAATTTTTGCGTGACGTAATTTATGGACGTTCCCCTGAACAAATTATGATTTTGTGTTATTTTGATCAATGTAAAAAGTACATGTATTATTTTGTATTACGGCATAGACAAGCATTTTGAATGTCAAGTTCCTCAAGAACACATGTTATTACATTTTGTCTGAAATGATCCGCGATTGAAATTTACAGGGCAAATACCTGAATAAAATTAATCACTACAGCTTACGTCTCAGCAGCTTACTATTTTTGTGTAAACGCTGTAAGATTTTGGCTGGTTCGTCTCTAAAAACGCTGTTAGAAATCTTTCTAGAGATTAACCCTTCTATGATTCATAAGCTGTTGTTTCGATAAGCAAAGAACAGTTTCTGATTTGAAGAAGAAGGGGAAATCTCTGTTTGTCGGCCGAATGGTCCATTAGATCGGATCGATTAGAAAACAGCCCTCGGCAAATCAACATAGAACAACATTAGAAAAAAATCTTCGATAGAAAAGTTTGCAGTTTGTTCATGAAACAGAACATACTGTTATTAAAAGGACTCTATGACATTTTCCCGAATTCCATTACCCCGAATGGCATAATACCGAAAAAATCTCTATTCAACTTTATAATTAACAATATATCTTGAAAGAACAGCCTATGATTTAACCATTTGGAGCCGGAGGGGTCATATATGACCCGAACATAGAAACGGCTGTATAAATTCACCCATTAGATAAAACAGAATACTGTCTTCGGCAAAGTTTTTGCAATGGAGTCCTTTATTAGGGATAAATGGGGATACTTGTATTTGGGACTTCAGTGATAACCTAGAACATCCTGAACACCATGAAATTTGGAAAAACGAAATGGTTGACATACCAGTTGTTCTAAAAGCTGAACTTGGATGTGGGTTATGTTCATGTGTATTCATTTAGCTTTCTTCAAGAATACCCAAAGGTGTTTTATATTCTGGGATGTTCTAGGTGTTTCAAACTGTCCTAGGTTGAAGCCCTTCAAATCTACTAGAAGAATTTTATGTGTTTTCACTACAAATAATAGCATTGCATTACCTACTGGGATCCGTGAAGCTCTTGACATGTAAAGTGTCATTTATAGACACTACAGGGATATTCCAGGTCAGCCAAATTACCTTGTAGTTCAGAACTTCAAGTCTACTTTCGTAACAGTAGCCATATCTGTTATACTGAGTAACGTTGCATAATCAACCGCAGTTACTTGACCAATCTGAAATCTACTAGCTTATTATAAACCTTTGGGACATTTAGGGTCGTCCAAAGTGTTCTATAATGAAGTCCTTCAAGTCTACAAGAATAACTTTATGTGTTTTAGCGCGAAGCTCTTGAAATCTCTAATGTCATTTATAGACACTACAAGGATATTCCAGATCAGCCAAACTAACTTGGCGTTCAGAACTTCAGGTCTACACTCGTAAAAGTATCCATATTTGTTATACTGACTAACGCTACATAATCATCTGCAGTTACTAAAGCAATATGAAATCTACTTTTTTATTATAAACCTTTGGAACATTCAGGGTCGTCCAAAGTGTTCTGTAATGAAGTTCTTCAAATCTACAAGAAACACTTTGTGTTTTCGCCATAACTAATAGTATTGCATAATCAGCAGGGATCCGTGAAGCTCTTGACATCTACAATATCATAGACACTATAGGGATATTCCAGGTCAGCCAAACTACCTTGAAGTTCAGGACTTCAAGTCGACACTAGTAACAGTATCCATATCTGTTATACTGAGTAACGTTGCATATTTATCCATGGTTACTGGACCAATTTGACCAACCTTTGGGATATTCAGGATTGTCCAAACTATTCTATAATGAGGCTCTTCAAATCTTCAAGAAAAACTCCTTACTGATATGAAGCTTAGTTGATAGAAACAACCACTGCAACTTTCAGAAGACTTACTGGACATGATAGATAACAATTCGAAGCTTTGTATAACGAAAGAAGTTTCCGTTTCACGGTGGTATCACATTTCCCGGAATGTCACTTCCCGGAATGCCATTTCCCGGAGTGACATTTCCGGGAGTGACATTTGCCGGAATGACACATTTTCCGGAATGATCATTTTCCTGGAATGCCACTTCCCGGAATGATCATTTTTCCGGAGTGACGTTTCCCGGAATTATTAATTTCACGAAATAGGGTATCAAGTCATTAGGGAGCTAGCGTGCTAGGTCATTCAATTGAATGCCTTAAATTCGAAGGGGGCATCCATTTAGTACGTCGCTAAAAATGTGAATTTTCAAAAAATCTCTGATGGTGGAGTTTCTGATGTGGCCTATATTCCAGCATCATAGCATCCTAATTAAGGACAAACGTCTTGAAATCCCGCTTGAACAGTGCATCAAAACTTCAGACGCACAAATTTCAAGAAGCAAGCTTCAAACAACAATGTATTTTGTTATTCTGTTCTTGCTCACTTGTAAAAAGCTTAAAATAAGAAGATCAGGTGCGATGGTTGTGTTTACGAAGAGATTTGTGCGCCAGAAATCGTGAGTAGGTGCCAAAGTCGTCCATTGTGGCGGTCATATTGGGATTCTAACAAGTAACAGAAAATATTGTATAACTTTTGATTGCGTTCATCATTTTTTGACCATGAATATTATATTATGTGTAGCTAATACCATAAAATTTTCATTAAAATCGGTTGAGTATTGGCGCATATATTGTCGATATCATGAAATGAGATTTTAGAAAACTTGTACACTAATTTCAAAAAATTACTTAGGCTATAACTTTTTTGTTACCTCTTCAAAACGTTTGAAAATTTCACTCGATATTCTTAACATAGTATCAATTAAGTGGTAAAAATTTGATCGAAATCGGTTCAGTACTTTTTCTAGTAAATATCCAAAGCTCAAATCGCTTCAAGGTAAATTTTAGGTACTTTTTGACCATTTTTAGTTCCGCGTGCACTATTTTGACTGTAGAACTGGTAACACTGTCCCGATTTTTATAAAACTTTGACAGTGTAAAATTGTTGTGTTAAACTGTTTACAGTGAAAATTTCAGCCATTTTTGTTGAGTACTTTCAAAGTAAAAGCAGTTTGAATTTCACTATACCAAAAACCACATCTGCTTATTGTGACATAGTGTGACATATATGGCTATAACTTTTCAACGGTATGATCAAATTGAATGAAATTTTGACAAACTACTTCTATATACATATTTTACGTACAAAAAAAATTTCATTGAAATCGGTTCAGTATTTTTGGCGCCAGCGTTGAAACGGCAAAAAAGTGATATTTTCCAAAATGTTTGTTTGCACAAGATTCTCAAGTGGCAATTTCCTTGTTTCAACGATATCTCCGCCATTACTCAACCGATTTTAATGAAAATTTTATGGTATTAGATACACATAATATACTATTCATGGTAAAAAATTAGCTATTTTGGCGAACGCAATCAAAAGTTATACAATATTTTCAGTGTGGCAATTTCATCGTGTTCGCCCTTTACCTCGAAAGAACAGCCTATCTTCAAAAGACATAGACTTTAGGATCCAAACTCAAGGACAGTTTTGATGACCTAGGATATCCCGACTAATCTGATACTGCCTATTAAACTTTCAAAAGACTTACTGGACATGATAGATTTCAAATCGTAGCTTTGTATAATGAAAGAAATTACCGTTACACCCATAGACTAAAGGATCTAAACTCAAGAATAGTTTGGATGACCTAAGAAGTCCAGGAAAATATTCCGCATAATATTCTACCGTTTTCATACTATTGACCACCAAAACTACAGAAAAACGTAGAAAAAAAATCCAGAATAACACTTGGAAAAAATCCGGCTTCAAAGGGTTAAAGAATGAAAAATTTCTTCAAAAATATTATCAGCTACAACGCCAATAAACTGCTTAAATATAAGAGGGTATGTTTGAAAGAAGGATTCATATCTGATGATCACATTAGCGGTAATCGCAAAAAGTTCCCAAGTTATGAGGCCAGAAAGAACAACATGTGCTCAAATAAGGGAAAATCTTTGTCGAAAATGTGGTCCAACAATTGGTGCACGGTTAATAACCCAAAGCAGGTCTCCATATAGGATTGTGGATAACTAATTCGGAGTAATGGATCATGCGGAAAAATGGGTTATTTGGGGTAATGGAATTCGGGATAATGTCATTCGAGGTAATGGAATTTGGGGTAATGTCCTAAAGCCATAACGTAGACTTGCAATCCATTAGTCAATCCTGTAAAAGTGTAATTTAAAAGAACATCCTATGATCGACAGAAGGACAAGTCTCATATATAGTTAGTAGTTTGAACGCCAATAAAATATGCAGCAGTGCAACTCGAATGAACAGCCTTTGAAGAGCCGAAGGAAAAATCTCCGAAGGATAGGTAATAGTTTGGCAAACAATTTAGGGAGGATAACACTATTTCTGTAAAAGAAGCTCTACCCCATTACCCCGAATGCCACGGACCGAAATCCATAACCCCGAATAGGCCTTTATCCCGAAAGCCATTAATCCGAATCGATCATTACCCCGATAGATGGGTATATTGTTTTCGTTAAGAATATACATAGGTAGAGCGATGGATTCACGGCTTTCCTTTTTATCACTCTCTTATTTTTTTTTCGCACTTTCAATAAAACTGTAAAATAAAGAGAATTTTAGCTTAAATGTGATTCAGCCAGAGCTCGACTATCTCAGAGACTGACGAAAAAATATGATATTCTTCATAATAGGGCCTATGTCAATGCTCACTGGTAGACTCAATCAAAATAATGAGTTTATATGTCAAGTGAATAGCAGCAGCCCAGCATACTAACCGAGTGATCATTAGGCCTAATAAATGATAGATCGATCCATTAGTATGCAAGGCATCGAAAGAACAGTCTATTCTAAAACGAAATGAAAATATCTGATAAAGTTTCTAATTTGGGCACCAGCCAATTTTGTAAACCTTAACTTGAAATAACAGCTTATTATTTAAAGTTTCGAGTCACTCGAAGAGCAACGGTTTGTGCTGACGAAAACAAACAAAAGTTCATTTAACGGATACGCGCTAAATTCCACTTACTATTCTGGAGCTCGATTTGAATAGGTCGTTGTGCTTTTGTCGATATAAAATTCTATCAGTTTATTTTAGTCATTGTAGCAATATGGCAGACATTTTGCAAACTTTTAATGATGGAACAGGAAGCCTGTTTTGTGAGGATTCTGCTGTATGTATCGATTTTGCTCAATTTCAACGGGTTTCGCTATACATAATAAGCGAATCCAACTGATCGAATTTTCAATCGACAAAAGCACATACGACGTATTCAAATCGAGCTCCCGAATTTTTTTTATTTCTTAAAATCAAAACTCTTAAGCGTGAGAGAAGAGAGAGAGAGAGAGAGAGAGAGAGAGAGAGAGAGAGAGAGAGAGAGAGAGAGAGAGAGAGAGAGAGAGAGAGGAGAGAGAGAGAGAGAGAGAGAGAGAGAGAGAGAGAGAGAGAGAGAGAGAGAGAGAGAGAGAGAGAGAGAGAGAGAGAGAGAGAGAGAGAGAGAGAGAGAGAGAGAGAGAGAGAGAGAGAGAGAGAGAGAGAGAGAGAGAGAGAGAGAGAGAGAGAGAGAGAGAGAGAGAGAGAGATGAGAGAGAGAGGAGAGAGAGAGAGAGAGGAGAGAGAGAGAGAGAGAGAGAGAGAGAGAGAGCAAACAAATCCAAACTACTGATAGTATCAGCAAAACAGGTGATAGCTGATATTTATTCAGCAAATCATTTTGCTGAAAGCCTAAACCGAGTTTTGGTGTGTATGAAACAAGTTTGCTGAATGGAGGAAATGCAGTTGGCACTATACCTGCGTGCTGAGTTAATGCACGATGTTAATTTTAGTGCGCTAGGAGAAAGGTCGTGCGGAAGTTATGTTAGTCAATCAAGACGACTAAGTTTTAGCTTACTGAAAGATGTTAACAAATCGGCAATACCATGTGAACAATTAAAGTGATGAAATGAATCCCTCTCTCTCTCTCAGAATGAAGAAAAAGGAATGTTGAAGGTTGTGAAGGTTAACATCAGGAATTACTCAAGAAATACAAAAAAAAGTGTTAACGGAAAACATGAAATGGAAAATCGAAGTTATTGTCAGCTTTTTGAATGTGCATTGAACTACGTTATATTGTCTATATGGGAGTATATATGATATTAAGAAGATATATGAAATTGTGAACATTTCGTGGAGTTAGAAGTTCATCTGCAAATGAACTATATAACATTCCAACTCGAAAAAGTAGCTTTTGAAGAAGGAAGAAATTCTATGAAGAAATTATCAGTTTTGCCGATGACTGCAGTATGACTGCTAATTTGTGATCTAATGCAGCCTGGATTGATAAAATGTAATAGCTTGGTAATGAAAAAGTCATCACAGTCGAATATACAATTATGTTAAAAAAAGTTCTATTTATCTCAAACTTCTTGTTAACAGTTCAAGATTAATCCTCATGACTTTCGGCCTGAATAAGTTTTGTCCGAATGGCATTAGTTACCGTTAAACGAATAATCTTGAAAACGTTAAGTTCTGACAGTGTAATGGGAGACTACAGTGACTTGATCCCTGGGGTGACTTGTTTTCCCTGTTTTCTTGGAATCGAAAACAGTTTTATGAACAAAAGGCTTTATTTTATCTACAAATGATTTGGATTGTGCAATATGTACAGTATTTCTTTAGGCGATTCCGAAAAAAAATTAATAACTTCATAAAAATTAAGCCAAGCCGTCTTCAATTTTTACAGCTAGTTTAAGAAAATACTACATATCAAACATATGCATCTCATTATTTTTTTAAATGACAAAAACATTCATTGAGAAAAGCTTATTTTCATCCATCTCATGTTTTCTGGTCGTTGAATTGGAACGCAAACGTGTTCCCCCATGTTCGACATGGTATTTGGATCAAGGAAACCGTGCTATAACCGTCACAATATTCCAAGCTCTTGCCGTGGAAACTCCGTTGCCAACCAAACAATTGCATTCAGAATGAAACCCAAATGAGTTGCATTATGAATCATATTGCAATTGTTTAATTAGTGAAGAAAGGTAAGACGTGTGGGCACCAAAAAGGCAAACATAAGTTAGATATTATAGTGCGGAGTTTCAAAAAAAATATTTTATTCGGTGCAGCTTTTATATAATGACATGGGGATAGTTGATCCTCGAGGATTACACACCATTACATGTACGAAAAAAAAACTATTTGTATTCATTATTCAGTAATAAAATAAACCAGATAATTATTATGTTGGTACCAACTATAAAAAGCGGATCAAGTCTCCAAGATTCCAAACACATTTTCATCAAAAAAATAAGAAAAAATAAAATGAACTTAATTGAATACGTCTGAAGTCGCTTTTCATGAATCATGTACTCCTAAAGGGATCAAGTGTCACCCATTTTTGTAAAATACATCAGTTAAGTATCTATAAACAAAGTTTTAAAAAGTTTAACAATAATTTGAGGCCCTCTGTTATGTATTAATTTGAAATGAGTCATTTTACGAAACGACATTAATATTGTTTTCACGTTATAGTGACACCGCTACGATGGACTATTTACCTGATATTCTTTGCAAAAAATCAGATCTAGTATTATGGTTTTTTAAGTTACAAATTAATAAAAAAAAATGAACAAATCTACCCAGTCACCACCTACTATTTAGAGACACCGATTATGGGTGTACCATCAAATTCAAATTGTAGCTCTGATTTTTCGACTTACGTTGGTGTTTCTCCCTTGACATAATCTCATCGAATTCAATAGAAACATATTGTCAACAAATTAACAGCAAGTGATCGTTCGTACCTATACAAAATAATAGCATGCGCCATAACTAGCAAAGAACCCATAAAACAAGCCTCACGAAAGCAGGAGTTATTGCAATTATTGGATAAGTGCAGTATTTCAACGGAATAGGCGAGAAGTGCAGACTCTGTGCGCTTATTTAATTTTGAAATGCCGGATAATAGCCACTACACCATTGTCCAATAATTTTAAAACTATCACGATAATAGTTACCGCAAATTGGATAATCATAACCAATAAAGCAGATTAAATATTTACAGAGTAAGAAAATCGAATCTCAGCTGTGCTTAAAATTATTTCAAGCAAACGATAACTGAAAGGCTGAAATAATTCATTCGCCCGACTATTCAATTACAGGACGTGTAAATAAAGACATTTTCTCACTTCAAGTTTATCCAGTGTGTGATACGTTCGCTTCACCATGCTGGACTCGGGCAGGGCGCGCTAAAGAACTTATAATGCCAAACGTACAACTGAATTTTATGCAATTCCTTTTCAACTTCTTGGCTGATGCCGCTAGTAAAAACTTGCACGGCAGGCAAAAGCAGCACACAACACAGATCCCAAACTGAAAGGTTATAATTGAGAATAAAGAAGAAACACACTAACCATAAGTATGCGGCCGAAGCTATAAACCAAATGAAGAGATAATAAGAAGGAACATACATAAATACGGCACAAAACAGCTCAACCTGGAAATTGAAAAAAAGGGAAAAAATAATTTCGACTTAATTGACCTCGCACAGTAATATTGGGTTGTTATATTTAGCAAAGCCCAATTCAAGCTGGTTTGCGGCGGTAAAACTTCTTGAAACTTAGCGAAATTGAATAACACTAAATTTTCAATGTAGCCAAAACATTATTAGTGATTAATGACTCGGTCATTTAATACCTAAGCGCATTTGACGTGAGGATGAAACTACAATTAATTTTATATCTAATTTAAAGTCACGCCGATGCTCTAAAATGTAGTAATAATAATAATATGCGATACATATAAGATAATAGCAATTGAAGATCAAATTGAACCATGATATGAGATTTCAACCTTTTTAAAGTTTCAAATTATATACATTGCCAATAAACTTTTACAATCCGACTCGCCATCGGCGACTTCGTCACATCATCTACAGTTCAAGTCAAAGTCACTAATGTTTTTTTAGCATTTTAATAATAGTTGATACAATGGGAATAGTACCCATCGAGTGTTGCGTGTTTGTAACATAATAAAATTTTAATAGTTGTCTAAAGCGAAGTAGTTCACTTGTATGATCATTTTATGATATGAGATAAAAATGAATTATTTCTTACGTAGCAAAATATTTTCAAACCCGAATTCCGACAAGTTATACATCGCCACTGCGCAAAGTAAGCAATTTCATTTAAACAAAAAAATAATTAATTTAAACCATAATAAACCATCTCTCGTGTTCAACAGCTCATCATTGAAATTGCTAAAATGGCAATAAAGTATCAAGTTGAAAACTTTACAAATTAATTTACCCAAGAATGTAAAACAGACCAGGTGCGAAAATGTAAACTCTCCCGATGGGAACATACCGAGTCCATCATAACTGGTGGAGCTTGATACATTTCCTCGCGACTTGCTACGAAGAAAATGTGAAAGCGCACGTACATGCAGTTACAAGTATATTTTCTCGCTTCACTTCATCGTAATGTTTAATTTGCGCTGCAATTTACGTCACTGTTCTAGCCTAGTACGTAAGAATTATGAGTTTGTCTAAAAAACATCAACAAAGCTTCATTTCCTTATCAAAGGCTCAGTTTAGTACAATTTAAATAATATTGATTACCCACCTTATTGGAACGTGCATAGAATGACACTTATGACGAATAATGAAAAATTACTCTAGTCAAAATATCTTGTATATTGGTGTCTAATTCATTTTTCAAAAATGGCGCAGTAATTACTTTTTTATTCCAACTTGTACGGATAAAAATATAATTTCTTAAAGAACATAACAGAAGCTGAATTTGTAGCGTAACTCGTAAATAATCAATAATAAATACCGTGCCTGCCAAGGTGCCTGCCACACGATATACACTTGCAAAATAATCATTGGCAAAGGAAACACACAGTTTGAAACTGTAGAAATTCTCATATAACGCTGATCTGAGAAGGCTTTACTTCAGTAGGGACATTACGCCAAAAATAAGAAGAATAAGAAGCATAAAAATCTCTAAAAACGCGGTGTACGATCTTTGTCATAATCGTGTTCATGTTGGGACCAACGTATTCCGCAAGTGCAGTTTCGACAATGTCCTTATTGTTGCGCGATGATTGGAAAATGATTCACGGTACATTATCCAACTCATTTAAGCTGCATAATTGACATAAATTTGTTGTAAAGATTTTTCTATGTGAATATCCATAACAAAATAATAATAACACTTGTAATTATTCTAGAAACCAAATGTTTATTCATTCATTCATTCATTAATCAATTTATTTAATTTGGATTTGTTTACGGAACTTCTGTTATTTATTATTATTGTTCCGGGGGGCCTATTTCTTGGAAGGCACTTTAAAAGTCTATTTTATGAAATTAGTCATAATAATCACAATCAATTTCCGACCAGAAGCACATAACAAGATAAAAACAAAATTATAATAACTGCTGTTATAAATAACAGAAATTGACATAATTTTGTTGTAAAATTTTTCTTTGTGAATATCCGTAACAAAATAATAATAACATTTGTTATTATTCTAGAAACCAAATGAAAATGAAACTAGTTTTATTCATTCATTCATTAATTCATCAATCAATCATTTATGGAAAAAATTGATGAATTCATGCTTTTTGAATTTACGGAACTTTTGTTATTTATTATTATTGATCCCCCCTCCTATTTCTTGACAGGCACTTTTCTCGACTCCCTGGCAGGCAAAGAAACCCTTTAATTAATAACTGTAGAAGTGCTCAAAGAACACTACAGGGGATACTCAAAATAACTGGGACAGGTGACATGTTTCATTTTTCAAAAAATGTTCAACTCGCTGTAACTATTCGAAAAGGGCATCAAATATTCTCAAATTTTTACTGTAAATTCATCAACTAGTTGTGTATGTGTGGTTCAAATTTGGAAAAGATCGGGCCATTCTACACGAAGATGTAAAGATTCTAAAAAAATGGTATAATTATCCGATAGCCATCTTTGAGCTGTTATATCTCCGGATTCAATGAACCGAATGCAATGAAATTTTGATCATTTATGACTAATATAATGAATTTTGTAAAACAGTTGACTTAATTTGAAATTATTAATAAGAAAAAAAGTTATAGCGATTTCATTTATTCCATGTTTTTTAAGTAAATTTATCTATTTTTCATACCGTCAAGGCACCATTCACCGTGGATCTAAGAGGATTCGGGGTAAATAAGGGCTGTCATTTGACACCAGTCTTATAAACATTGTTGTTGTCGCTTTTAATTGCCTTCATTATAGGTTAAAATTAAAGCAATATCCACAGAAGTAGAAAATTTTTCACAAAATTTGGTGATATAGTACAATTAGTAAAGGGTTTTAAGGTCGCCTAATTCCGTGGTAGGTCACCATTCACCGTGGTAGTAGGGACCCATTCACCGTGTATGAGAAATTTCGTTCTACTTTGTTAAAAAATGATCAAAACAACCCAGCCAAGGGAATTTTCTTCGTTTAAATTCATGTCAAGTAATAACTTGCTAGATTTTATTATAAAAACGAATGTTCAAATTTTCAATTTTTTTTTTCTAGATATATGGGACAATATGGAGCACGGTGAATGGAGACCATTGATTTTTAGGGTACCCATTTACCGTGCCTTTTTGTTTCAATTAAAAAGTACGAGTAATCGTACTTTCTTGTTAAACTTACTTCGGTAATGCAAAATACATACCTGATATGTGAATTTAATTGCTTCTTGGTGGAATAAAAACGTTACTACATTTAGTTTATCGCTTAAATCCCCTTAGCGCAGTTTTCGTTTTTTTCACTATGAATGCAGTGAACGAGCAGAAACCCGCTACATGTAAACACATTTTAGTGTCAAATTGATACTTTTAAATGTTTCTAATGAGCGTTTTGACATGGTAACAATACATTTGTGTTGTATTGATGAAATTGAAGGGAAATTGTCATATCATTTAATCATAATATGGAAATAATGAAAAAATATTCGAAGGCACACGGTGAATGGAGCCCCCACGGTGAATGGCGCCTTGACGGTATGCATCCCATTACTTTTTCAATTTAATGCCGACTTTTTGGTAGCTTTCCTTTGAAACATAAATATACTGAAGTCAATTAAAGGGAATTTAAATGAACTATAATTACTATCTCGAATGATGATGAAGTTTTGGATAAATTGGCGATATATTAGAAAAATAATATAATCGTTATAATATTTTTTTCCGTGTAAAGAAATTTGAGTTTAGTCAAAAGTTTTTAATAGCTCATTATATAAGTCATAAATGATCAAAATTTCATTGAATTCGGTTCATTGAATCCGGAGATATAACAGCTCAAAGTTGACTATCGAATAATTATACCTTTTTCTAGAACCTTTATAACTTCGTGTAGAATAGCCCGATCTTTTCCAAATTTTGACCACTGATACACAACTAGTTGATAATCTTACAGTAAAAATTTGAGAATATTCGATGCCCTTTTCGAAAAGTTACAGCGAGTTGAAAAATGTTTGAAAAGTGAAAATGTCACCTGTCCCAGTTATTTTGAGTATCCCCTGTACGTTGAATAGAGGCAGACCAAGTTCCAGTGAGAACGTCTAGCCATTAATAAGAAAAAGAAGAAGATCAAATTAGTCATAACAATCACATTCAATTTCCGACTAGAAGCACATTGTGACCGTTCGTCGATTTCGCTCGAGAGGACCTAAAAACTCGGTGGCTGTTGCGTCACTCTCGCGTACAAGACCACCGTCACATTCTAGATTTGCCCGACTAATATGACGACTCCGAACTCAAGGCTTCCTCGAACGGTCGCTGGCCGAAATAAAACCCCTAAACGTATTAAATAGAATACATAAATAACTGAAACAATAACGGAAACTTACACAAAAAAGACTAGAAACTGAATATGAATTTATTTAGATTAATTAACTAACCAAAAGAACGAAAACAAAACCAATGAAAGCAAGAACAGTGTGGCTTCGTGGCCGTGCGACTAGTGTCACCTAGCACCAAGTCGCATCGTGCTGAGGAGCGTGGGTTCGATTCCCGCCGCAGCTGTCAGGAAAAGTTATCGGCTGTGCCACTGGGCGTTGCATGCTAGTCCGTTGTCTAGTGTCGTGCTTCCTTCAAAGAGCGAAGAGCTCACTGGAAGCATTGAAAGTGTCCGTTTCTTTGAGAACAATAAACAATCGAATTCATTTTGAATTTATATTATTTTCACAAAAATGCTCGTCAAGGGTGTTGTGTGTGTGTGTGTGTGTGTTTGTGTGTACCTGCGCAAGCTTGTCGATGTACCTGCGCAGGCTTCTTCGTGGCCAATCGTCGACGTTGCTCTCCTTAAGGTGAAACATCAAGAAATCCCATTGAAATTTTGCATACTAACTTTAGAGGCACAAATGTGACGAACGAAGCATCGAACTAAGCCGCACTTAACCTTTTGGAGCCGATTTGTTTCGCCGCGGTCGACGCAACCTCGCTGGTGTCGAACACGTTCGTTATGCTCGGTTTCATCGCCGGGGTCATATATGACCCCTCCGGCTCCAAAGGGTTAAATAAAAAGAAAATCGGGTTAAGTACGGTTCCTTTGAATTCCACTAAGAATTTGCATCCTTTGACAGATACGTATTTCGACCTCAACTGTAAGGTCGTCTTCAGTGTCTTGTACTTGACTCGAGTACTTGAGTCGAGTCAAGTACAAGACACTGAAGACGACCTTACAGTTGAGGTCGAAATACGTATCTGTCAAAGGATGCAAATTCTTAGTGGAATTCAAAGGAACCGTACTTAACCCGATTTTCTTTTTATTTACAGATATTCCCCTAACAAGCCCAAGTTAATCATCATAAGCCGCACTTGTTTATCTTGGCTATGCTCACTCGCAAAAAGAGGCAGCTTTTCCAAATCGAGCGCATTTGTTTACGATTTTTCAAGATTGGTGCTCTTGAAAACGTGAGTAGGGGTCCAAGCCGGCCGTTGTGGCAGCCATATTTGTATTCACTGAAGTTTCTCCTTAATGTTCGCCGGATTAAAGGTGCGGCGGGGGAGTGTCGGATACGGATTCCCGGATAAACTGACACGGTTGATCAAGGCGACGATGGATCGAGTGATGTGCGTAGTTCGAGTATCAGGGACACTCTCGAGTCCCTTAGAATCTCGCAGAGGGTTACGGCAAGGTGATGGTCTTTGGTGCTTGCTGTTCAACATTGCTTTAGAGGGTGTAATAAGGAGAGCGGGGATAAACACGAGTGGAGCGATTTTCAAGAAGTCCGTTCAGCTGCTTGGTTTCGCTGATGATATTGATATTATTGCTCGTAAATTTGAGACGATGGCGGAAACGTACATCAGACTATAGAGTGAAGCCAGGCGAATCGGATTAGTCATTAATGTGTCGAAGACAAAGTACATGATGGCAAAGGGCTCCAGGGAGGAATCTCAGCGCCCGCCACCCCTAATTTATATTGACGGTGATGAAATCGAGGTGGTTGAAGAATTCGTGTACTTGGGCTCACTGGTGACCGCCGACAACGACACCAGCAGAGAAATTCAGAGGCGCATTATGGCAGGAAATCGTGCTTACTTTGGACTCCGCAGAACTCTACGATCGAATAAAGTTCGCCGTAACACGAAGTTACCATCTACAAAACGCTAATTAGACCGGTCGTCCTCTATGGGCACGAAACATGGACCCTACGTGCAGAGGACCAACGCGCCCTTGGAGTTTTCAAACGGAAGGTGTTGCATACCATCTACGGCGGAGTGCAGATGGAAGACGGGACTTGGAGAACCAACCATCGTCCATACCGCGAAAATCGGTAGGCTACGGTGGGCGGGTCACGTCATCAGGATGTCGGATAGCAACCCGACTAAAATGGTTCTCGAGAGTCATCCGACCGGTACAAGAAGACGTGGAGCGCAGCGAGCTAGGTGGGTCGACCAAGTGGAGGACGATCTGCGGACCCTACGCAGAGTGCGGAACTGGAGACAAACAGCCATGGACCGAGTGGAGTGGAGGCGGCTACTATGTACAGCAGAGGCCACCGCGGCCTTAGCCTGATCGGTAAGTACGGTAAAGGGGAGTGTCGGCGGTCCGGTACTCTGCCCGATCGTACTTGAACCGTACGCAGGTAGGCCGGATATGCTCCCTCTCCATTTGACTGCCAGTTCTGGCGGGCGAGGAGCGTCTTGGACGCTAATGCCCAAAGACGAGACACAAGATTTAAAAATATCTTCTTCTTCTTCTTTATGGCTCGACGTTCGCATTGGAACTTGACCTGCCACTCTTCAACTTAGTGTTATTTGAGCACTTCCACAGTTAATTGAAGGGCTTTCTTGTCCTGCCATTGCATGAATTTGTACATTGTGTGGCAAGTACAATGATACTCAATGCCCAGGGAGTCGAGAAAATGTTCCCGACCGGAACGGGAATTGAACCCGTCGTCTCCGGATAGGCAATCCATAGCCTTAACCACTAGGCTATCTGGAGACTCCAGAAATAGCGCAGAAATATACACTAAACGAATTCACTTTTAATAGTTACCTTTTTGAAACTCAAACAAATGCTCAGGGAACTGAGTGTCTGCCCCTGCGTCTAAATCCACAATTCAAATAACTACAAAACGAAAAACAAAGACAAATAAATTTAAATTCACTTCAAACTACATTAGTTTATTAAACTACTAGCTGTCCCCAGCAAACTAAGTCTTGCCTACTGCGTTTTTGACGTTCCAAGAAAAAGTTTCCCGTCAACTCCCCTGTTCAATGTGTATGACAAATCGATTTTCAAAAACTCTCAATTTGTCCATGTTTTATGCCTCATAAACCTTCCTTGGGTAAAAACTAACAGAACAAAACAAAGACGACCCAAATCGGCCGTTCCGTTTGCGAGTTATGCGCGGTCCCACGTATGCCACTGCATTTTTATATAGATATAGATAGATAACTCTTATAAACACTACACACCTTTAAAACAGTACAAACTGGGAGAAGGCCGCCGAAGCTCACTTCTGCTCTCCAGCCGACTCAACTATGAAGTGATGGAGTCAAGTCCAATCCTCCAGTCAAGTAAATTACCTGCTATTGAAACAGTCGTCTATTCAATGTACAAACTATTATCGCCAAATTCCAATCGCACATGGCTGCAAAAACTATTTTGCGTCATCGAAAAAAACCTTTAAGATACGTTACATAAATCGTCATTAGCTTAGCCTAGACACAAACATTACATGAAACGGATAATCTCTACTAATGGAAACTCAAGTAAATTTCAATGAATCTAATTCAAAAACTTCGAAAGCAAAAAATTAACTAAAATAATAATGAAAACTAATAATGAAATATAAAAAAAATCTTAAATCAAAATCGAAATATTCAAAAAAAATATAACAATTTAATCTAATTGAGTTCAAACTTTATTTTAATTAAAAAATTTAAAAAAAAACGTCTAAACGTTACAACATAACAAGATATAAACAAAACCATAATAACCATTGTTAGAAATAACAGAAATTGACATAATTTTGTTGTAGGAATTTTTCTCTGTGAATATCTATAACAAAATAATAATAACATTTGTGAACATTATTCTAGAAACCAAATGAAAATGAAACTATTGTTATTCATTCATACAGATTTATAACAACTTTCGTAACTTTATGCATTTTAATATAATCGCTTATAACATAATTTCATATAACATTTATTTTAATGTTTGTTATATTTTTTATTACAAAAAAATTTCAAAACTTTAGCGCAGTTTCGAGTTTAAAAGGAATTGCTCAAGAAACTTCTTGAGCGATTCCTGGCAGAAACTTTCTACGGTGACTGCCATTTGAATTGTCATTTCTTCGCAACTGCGTACTGCGATGGAAGAAAAACCGGTTTCTTGAGCAATTCAGGCAAGGAATTTTCCATGCATCAAGATAGGCTGAGAAATTCCTTCTGATCTGCAAACAGCGCTTTTGTTGGACATTTTTTGGTGCCGTGAAAAATTTACATGATTACTTAACCTAACCTAACTCTAATACAGTTAATGCAAGCGAGAACGGAGTAGCCTATTCTTGAACATATTCACAGACAAATTAAAATCAAACAGATGATACACTTGATTGAAGACACTACACATGGAACGAATTGGCTCATTTCGTCCGTAAAGAGTACGGCGGAAAGGTAGGTGCAAAAAATCTCGACCCCGTAGCGGTCTTTCAACAGCATACATTCCAGTCATTGCTAAAATCTTTGGAGCATCAACTTCACATAACAAGACCTTTGCGACGAAGATAGCCTTCTGGTCATGTCGCCTTTTGAACAACGATTCCATCCCTAAAAGCTGACAGCGATCAGCATAAGGAGGAAGTTCGTAACTATTAGTCCAAGGAAGAAATCTCAAAGCATATCTGACAAATTTGGATTGGACAGCTTCTATCCTTGTAATCCAGTTATTAGCAAGTGGGCTCCACACAACTGAGTTTGTATCCAGTATGGAGCGGACAATTGCATAATAAAGTGCTCTCAAACAATACGGGTCACGAAATTGGTTAGCAACACGCATGATAAACCCTAGCTTCTTATTAGCCTTTGCAATAATGTGAAGATAATGCTTCCGGAAAGTCAACTTTTTGTCAAGAATTACGCCTAAGTCCCTAATTTCTGTAACTCTCGTCAATTGCTGATTCTGTATGCTATACGGAAATTCAATGTCAGTTTTCTTACGGCTAAAGCTTATCACTGAACATTAAGAAATACTAACAATTAGAAGGTTACGAACACACCATGAAGCAAACGAGTCAAGTAAACATTATAGCTGCTGACAGTCTTCAACAGAACGTATTTGAAGGTACAGTTTTAAATCGTCAGCGTATACTAGTTTACAGCCTCGAGGGAGTAAACAACACACGTCGTTGAAGAATATTGCAAATAAAAGGGGAACTCCTGAATTGTTGCAAAAAGTATGTGATTCTGTGTCACCTATTTTAACAGATAACTTGCGGTTGCATAGATACGATTGGAGCCAAATAACAAGATCTTGTGATACTCCAAGGCGATCCAGTTTGGCTAAAAGAATCCGGTGATCAGTCCTATCGAATGCAGCTTTGAGGTCGGTGTACACCGCGTCGATTTGCACTTCTTCATCCATTCCAGTAATGCAAAACGATGTGAATTCAAGTAAATTGGTACTCGTAGAATGGCCGGAATAGAAACCATGTTGTTCGGTTGAGATGTACGAATTCATTTTGCGGAACAGCATCTTTCCCATCAGAATCTCGAAGAGTTTAGAACCAGCGCATAGAGAAGTTATTCCATGGTAGTTCGCGATGTCGCGTTTATCACATTTTTAAACACCGGAAATATGTACGACCGTTTCCAACATTCCGGAAATTTTCGGTTCCAAAGCGACAGGTTAATCAAGCTACGTAGTGGTCGGCACAGTACTCTGAAGACTTCATTCCACAGAGAGCTTCCAAGACCTCATTAGTGGAGAATTGTAATGTACCCATAGATACAATGTGTTCAGGAACATTGAGTAGAGCGGCCTGAACTTATATTTTGTTATGTCGGTTACTCGAACCAAGAGATTTATGCCAAAACTTATAACATTTTTTTTATTTGATATTTAACATAACCTGTTAAAATTTACCATCTTTAATCTAATACATTTTGATATAATCTTGTTATGCCTATATCTCTATTTGCTGTAACGAATTGTTCCTCTAAAAGATCTCGGACAAAATCTTGAACTGCTATTGTTAGACACAAAAACCTTCAACAGTTCAAGCATTTGCAAAAGTCGTTTTATACAAGTATCAAGGCTAATCACCTAGGCTTCCTGTAATCCTTAATCTTCATGTATAGAAGTTGTTAAAATGAAAGATGTGATTTGTGCTTTGAACAAAGCTTGTTTGACGTGTAACTCCTGAGAATCAAAGTGTTCAGCGGTGCTTGCGAAGGCACTTTCAACCCCTTCACTTACTTGGATCAATATAGTGTGGAAAGCGTTTGGATGCATCTGGCAAGCATATCGATATTGAGGTGTACTGGAGTATCCGAAGCAAGCGCAAGAATCGCAAGACGTGTGGGTGAATCTATACCTGGACGACTGGAAACTGAAATGAGTGGCGATGTGCCATATAGACGGCTGCACCTAGCCTCGGGGGAACAATCACATTCGCACAAATTGGCGTTACCATTGATCGACGCATCCGTCACTAACCATCAACTGCCAATGTTTGAAATGTCTAGCTTTTTTTTTAATTCTTCAATCACTTAACCTAATTTACAGCTCTATTGTCCACTAGGGCACTGCGTGAGCGATTCCAATTAGAAGCTGTACATACACTTTGTACAGCGCCTAAATGTATTCTATTTATAATTGTACTACATCGAACTGGTGGCCGTTGCGCTGCTTTCACTTTCTACCCTATCATGGTAGAATGATGAGCTCGAGGATGTTGATGTGTGGCTGTTGGTTGTTCCTGTTTCCAGTCCGATTGGGGGTCCATTATGGGTTGCCGTTCGCCGATGTCCAAGTATCCGGGTTCATTTGAGCTATGGGCTCAGAAGAGGGTCAGTGTCAGCTGCTCTCAGGGGGAAAGAGCAACTGACGAAAGTGCCGGGGCTGGGATCGAACCCATGACCATCTGCTTATGAAGCAAACGTGTAGCCACTACGCCACGGGCCCCGGCATAAATGTCTAGCTTATCCTCCATAAATCAAAACCAATCGGAAATAAGATTTTGTAGTAGATTAAATTGGGACTATAGTCAAGAGGATGTACATTATTATCAAGTAAAATAGATGAGAACAGTAGAGGGTATAATGCTTGCGATTGCAGTTTCGATCACGATCGCTATAAGACAATTGAAGAAGAAAACATCGGTGTAGCTTGGTTAGTCTTGATTAGGTGGGCAGAAGTTAAAACTGTAGAAACATGTGGATTTGAGATTTGTGCAGTTTGCAAAATCACTACCTAAAAATTGATGGAGGAGAACGTGCCTCTAGAGCCGACCTACTGAAAATCACTACCTTTGAAGTTGCGTTGCGTTGCGTAGCGTTGCGTAGCGTTGCGTGGTAACGGAGTAATTCGTAGATTGCATACTGAAAGTTGTCATGTTAAAACTTTAATACTCCTATTCTAATTGCTCATGGAATGCTATTTGGGAAGGAACAGCTATCCAATCAGAGGTTGAAGTAAAAAAGACATGAAAACTTCCATTGCCGGCCACGCCCATCTTCTCCGTTACGAGGAAAGGATGTGACGATATGACACCTACTTTATGAAAGGCCAGCGACTCACCGGCGCCCCCATAGGTGTCAAGGTGTTGGATATTTGGAATGGGTTGATTGGGGATTCACTATAAGCGAGTGATGCGGCATTTGGCATTTGGACCATGTGTCCTGGCTAACAAGCCTAGGCTTAAGCGCCATTACTCGCTCTCTGAAACGATAAGAAATATGTTTTGTGGATGGGAAGGGATAGGGAATGGAAGATACCTATTTATCGAGATGCCAGCGACTCACCGACGCCCTCGTAAATATTGCGGATTTTTAGAAAAATTTCCACTCTGCGGTAGCCGCCGAGTTCTACCGCAGCTGTCAAAGTCCTACCGCAGGTTTGAAAATCATCCTATCATTGAAACTGAAGGACAAATCAAAGCATGCTTGCAAGGTGAATTGAACTGAAAACCAACAACAAACAATGATCATCGGCGTCGTATCCAAGGTATCGCTAGGGTAGATCGACGATACCTCAGTGAAAATCAGTAGTCTGACAGCTGCGGTAGCTTTTCGATCTACCGTAAAAGGGAAAGTTTTCTCTAAATTAGCAATAGATATGAGATGGGATTTTGGTACGGGAATGGGCTGTAATTCGTTATGGTTAAGTTATGCGACAGGGTTACTTTGAAATTATATAGGGCATTGGTTCCATTATGTGGCTGCCAATTTCATCCCACTAAAAACGTTGCTTGTTTCGTCTCCTATCTTTGTATTTTGTGTTAGAATTGAGCACGCATGAAAACAAAAAGAGCGGAATCAATCGGTGCCGTAATCGTTTGTTTTCGAAAACGATGAATTTGAAAGCGTGAGTGACATTGCCTATGGCAATCATACTCTACAACTTATGCGTGGTAATGGTACTAAAAAATCTGTTCCACATCGGAACGAACTCACCAGCAAAATCACTACCTTTGAAGTGATGAAAATCACAAAGCAGATGAAGAGCAGATACCATTGGCCAGGACGAGATATATATCCTTTTAGACATCGTGATAACTTAGGTTTCTTTGGCATTGGTAAAACTGAGACTAGATGGCCAGTGTTACGGGGGGGGGGAGAATGTTGCTGCCAGCACTGCCCGTAACGACACTGCAACCA
>NW_026917699.1:0-13977 GCF_035046485.1 Aedes albopictus
TCAAAATAACCAAAATTGGCATTTTATAATATTTCGCTTCCTGAGGGGGCGGTCCAGAATGTCGAATTGTTTAAAAATCCATATTCACTAAAACTGATGTGGTCAGGGCGTTAACAGTGTGCACCCAAAATAACCAAAATTGGCATTTTATAATATTTCGCTTCCTGAGGGGGCGGTCCAGAATGTCGAATTGTTTAAAATCCATATTCACTAAAACTGATGTGGTCAGGGCGTTAACAGTGTGCACCCAAAATAACCAAAATTGGTATTTTATTATATTTTGCATCCTGAAAAAAAATTTTTTTTTGGACTGAAGAGCTGGTTACTCAGTGAGTAATTTGGAGTAACCACGATGACACCACTGCCCGAGGGGGCGGTCCAGAATGCCGAATTGTTTAAAAATCCATATTCACTAAAACTGATGTGGTCAGGGCGTTAACAGTGTGCACCCAAAATAACCAAAATTGGCATTTTATAATATTTCGCTTCCTGAGGGGGCGGTCCAGAATGTCGAATTGTTTAAAAATCCATATTCACTAAAACTGATGTGGTCAGGGCGTTAACAGTGTGCACCCAAAATAACCAAAATTGGCATTTTATAATATTTCGCTTCCTGAGGGGGCGGTCCAGAATGTCGAATTGTTTAAAAATCCATATTCACTAAAACTGATGTGGTCAGGGCGTTAACAGTGTGCACCCAAAATAACCAAAATTGGTATTTTATTATATTTTGCATCCTGAAAAAAAATTTTTTTTTTGGACTGAAGAGCTGGTTACTCAGTGAGTAATTTGGAGTAACCACGATGACACCACTGCCCGAGGGGGCGGTCCAGAATGCCGAATTGTTTAAAAATCCATATTCACTAAAACTGATGTGGTCAGGGCGTTAACAGTGTGCACCCAAAATAACCAAAATTGGCATTTTATAATATTTCGCTTCCTGAGGGGGCGGTCCAGAATGTCGAATTGTTTAAAAATCCATATTCACTAAAACTGATGTGGTCAGGGCGTTAACAGTGTGCACCCAAAATAACCAAAATTGGCATTTTATAATATTTCGCTTCCCGAGGGGGCGGTCCAGAATGTCGAATTGTTTAAAAATCCATATTCACTAAAACTGATGTGGTCAGGGCGTTAACAGTGTGCACCCAAAATAACCAAAATTGGCATTTTATAATATTTCGCTTCCTGAGGGGGCGGTCCAGAATGTCGAATTGTTTAAAAATCCATATTCACTAAAACTGATGTGGTCAGGGCGTTAACAGTGTGCACCCAAAATAACCAAAATTGGCATTTTATAATATTTCGCTTCCTGAGGGGGCGGTCCAGAATGTCGAATTGTTTAAAAATCCATATTCACTAAAACTGATGTGGTCAGGGCGTTAACAGTGTGCACCCAAAATAACCAAAATTGGCATTTTATAATATTTCGCTTCCTGAGGGGGCGGTCCAGAATGTCGAATTGTTTAAAAATCCATATTCACTAAAACTGATGTGGTCAGGGCGTTAACAGTGTGCACCCAAAATAACCAAAATTGGCATTTTATAATATTTCGCTTCCTGAGGGGGCGGTCCAGAATGTCGAATTGTTTAAAAATCCATATTCACTAAAACTGATGTGGTCAGGGCGTTAACAGTGTGCACCCAAAATAACCAAAATTGGCATTTTATAATATTTCGCTTCCTGAGGGGGCGGTCCAGAATGTCGAATTGTTTAAAAATCCATATTCACTAAAACTGATGTGGTCAGGGCGTTAACAGTGTGCACCCAAAATAACCAAAATTGGTATTTTATTATATTTTGCATCCTGAAAAAAATTTTTTTTTTGGACTGAAGAGCTGGTTACTCAGTGAGTAATTTGGAGTAACCACGATGACACCACTGCCCGAGGGGGCGGTCCAGAATGCCGAATTGTTTAAAAATCCATATTCACTAAAACTGATGTGGTCAGGGCGTTAACAGTGTGCACCCAAAATAACCAAAATTGGCATTTTATAATATTTCGCTTCCTGAGGGGGCGGTCCAGAATGTCGAATTGTTTAAAAATCCATATTCACTAAAACTGATGTGGTCAGGGCGTTAACAGTGTGCACCCAAAATAACCAAAATTGGCATTTTATAATATTTCGCTTCCTGAGGGGGCGGTCCAGAATGTCGAATTGTTTAAAAATCCATATTCACTAAAACTGATGTGGTCAGGGCGTTAACAGTGTGCACCCAAAATAACCAAAATTGGCATTTTATAATATTTCGCTTCCTGAGGGGGCGGTCCAGAATGTCGAATTGTTTAAAAATCCATATTCACTAAAACTGATGTGGTCAGGGCGTTAACAGTGTGCACCCAAAATAACCAAAATTGGTATTTTATTATATTTTGCATCCTGAAAAAAAATTTTTTTTTTGGACTGAAGAGCTGGTTACTCAGTGAGTAATTTGGAGTAACCACGATGACACCACTGCCCGAGGGGGCGGTCCAGAATGCCGAATTGTTTAAAAATCCATATTCACTAAAACTGATGTGGTCAGGGCGTTAACAGTGTGCACCCAAAATAACCAAAATTGGCATTTTATAATATTTCGCTTCCTGAGGGGGCGGTCCAGAATGTCGAATTGTTTAAAAATCCATATTCACTAAAACTGATGTGGTCAGGGCGTTAACAGTGTGCACCCAAAATAACAAAAATTGGCATTTTATAATATTTCGCTTCCTGAGGGGGCGGTCCAGAATGTCGAATTGTTTAAAAATCCATATTCACTAAAACTGATGTGGTCAGGGCGTTAACAGTGTGCACCCAAAATAACCAAAATTGGTATTTTATTATATTTTGCATCCTGAAAAAAAATTTTTTTTTTGGACTGAAGAGCTGGTTACTCAGTGAGTAATTTGGAGTAACCACGATGACACCACTGCCCGAGGGGGCGGTCCAGAATGCCGAATTGTTTAAAAATCCATATTCACTAAAACTGATGTGGTCAGGGCGTTAACAGTGTGCACCCAAAATAACCAAAATTGGCATTTTATAATATTTCGCTTCCTGAGGGGGCGGTCCAGAATGTCGAATGGTTTAAAAATCCATATTCACTAAAACTGATGTGGTCAGGGCGTTAACAGTGTGCACCCAAAATAACCAAAATTGGCATTTTATAATATTTCGCTTCCTGAGGGGGCGGTCCAGAATGTCGAATTGTTTAAAAATCCATATTCACTAAAACTGATGTGGTCAGGGCGTTAACAGTGTGCACCCAAAATAACCAAAATTGGCATTTTATAATATTTCGCTTCCTGAGGGGGCGGTCCAGAATGTCGAATTGTTTAAAAATCCATATTCACTAAAACTGATGTGGTCAGGGCGTTAACAGTGTGCACCCAAAATAACCAAAATTGGCATTTTATAATATTTCGCTTCCTGAGGGGGCGGTCCAGAATGTCGAATTGTTTAAAAATCCATATTCACTAAAACTGATGTGGTCAGGGCGTTAACAGTGTGCACCCAAAATAACCAAAATTGGCATTTTATAATATTTCGCTTCCTGAGGGGGCGGTCCAGAATGTCGAATTGTTTAAAAATCCATATTCACTAAAACTGATGTGGTCAGGGCGTTAACAGTGTGCACCCAAAATAACCAAAATTGGTATTTTATTATATTTTGCATCCTGAAAAAAAATTTTTTTTTGGACTGAAGAGCTGGTTACTCAGTGAGTAATTTGGAGTAACCACGATGACACCACTGCCCGAGGGGGCGGTCCAGAATGCCGAATTGTTTAAAAATCCATATTCACTAAAACTGATGTGGTCAGGGCGTTAACAGTGTGCACCCAAAATAACCAAAATTGGCATTTTATAATATTTCGCTTCCTGAGGGGGCGGTCCAGAATGTCGAATTGTTTAAAAATCCATATTCACTAAAACTGATGTGGTCAGGGCGTTAACAGTGTGCACCCAAAATAACCAAAATTGGTATTTTATTATATTTTGCATCCTGAAAAAAAATTTTTTTTTTGGACTGAAGAGCTGGTTACTCAGTGAGTAATTTGGAGTAACCACGATGACACCACTGCCCGAGGGGGCGGTCCAGAATGCCGAATTGTTTAAAAATCCATATTCACTAAAACTGATGTGGTCAGGGCGTTAACAGTGTGCACCCAAAATAACCAAAATTGGCATTTTATAATATTTCGCTTCCTGAGGGGGCGGTCCAGAATGTCGAATTGTTTAAAAATCCATATTCACTAAAACTGATGTGGTCAGGGCGTTAACAGTGTGCACCCAAAATAACCAAAATTGGTATTTTATTATATTTTGCATCCTGAAAAAAAATTTTTTTTTTGGACTGAAGAGCTGGTTACTCAGTGAGTAATTTGGAGTAACCACGATGACACCACTGCCCGAGGGGGCGGTCCAGAATGCCGAATTGTTTAAAAATCCATATTCACTAAAACTGATGTGGTCAGGGCGTTAACAGTGTGCACCCAAAATAACCAAAATTGGCATTTTATAATATTTCGCTTCCTGAGGGGGCGGTCCAGAATGTCGAATTGTTTAAAAATCCATATTCACTAAAACTGATGTGGTCAGGGCGTTAACAGTGTGCACCCAAAATAACCAAAATTGGCATTTTATAATATTTCGCTTCCTGAGGGGGCGGTCCAGAATGTCGAATTGTTTAAAAATCCATATTCACTAAAACTGATGTGGTCAGGGCGTTAACAGTGTGCACCCAAAATAACCAAAATTGGCATTTTATAATATTTCGCTTCCTGAGGGGGCGGTCCAGAATGTCGAATTGTTTAAAAATCCATATTCACTAAAACTGATGTGGTCAGGGCGTTAACAGTGTGCACCCAAAATAACCAAAATTGGCATTTTATAATATTTCGCTTCCTGAGGGGGCGGTCCAGAATGTCGAATTGTTTAAAAATCCATATTCACTAAAACTGATGTGGTCAGGGCGTTAACAGTGTGCACCCAAAATAACCAAAATTGGTATTTTATTATATTTTGCATCCTGAAAAAAAATTTTTTTTTTGGACTGAAGAGCTGGTTACTCAGTGAGTAATTTGGAGTAACCACGATGACACCACTGCCCGAGGGGGCGGTCCAGAATGCCGAATTGTTTAAAAATCCATATTCACTAAAACTGATGTGGTCAGGGCGTTAACAGTGTGCACCCAAAATAACCAAAATTGGCATTTTATAATATTTCGCTTCCTGAGGGGGCGGTCCAGAATGTCGAATTGTTTAAAAATCCATATTCACTAAAACTGATGTGGTCAGGGCGTTAACAGTGTGCACCCAAAATAACCAAAATTGGCATTTTATAATATTTCGCTTCCCGAGGGGGCGGTCCAGAATGTCGAATTGTTTAAAAATCCATATTCACTAAAACTGATGTGGTCAGGGCGTTAACAGTGTGCACCCAAAATAACCAAAATTGGCATTTTATAATATTTCGCTTCCTGAGGGGGCGGTCCAGAATGTCGAATTGTTTAAAAATCCATATTCACTAAAACTGATGTGGTCAGGGCGTTAACAGTGTGCACCCAAAATAACCAAAATTGGCATTTTATAATATTTCGCTTCCTGAGGGGGCGGTCCAGAATGTCGAATTGTTTAAAAATCCATATTCACTAAAACTGATGTGGTCAGGGCGTTAACAGTGTGCACCCAAAATAACCAAAATTGGCATTTTATAATATTTCGCTTCCTGAGGGGGCGGTCCAGAATGTCGAATTGTTTAAAAATCCATATTCACTAAAACTGATGTGGTCAGGGCGTTAACAGTGTGCACCCAAAATAACCAAAATTGGCATTTTATAATATTTCGCTTCCTGAGGGGGCGGTCCAGAATGTCGAATTGTTTAAAAATCCATATTCACTAAAACTGATGTGGTCAGGGCGTTAACAGTGTGCACCCAAAATAACCAAAATTGGCATTTTATAATATTTCGCTTCCTGAGGGGGCGGTCCAGAATGTCGAATTGTTTAAAAATCCATATTCACTAAAACTGATGTGGTCAGGGCGTTAACAGTGTGCACCCAAAATAACCAAAATTGGTATTTTATTATATTTTGCATCCTGAAAAAAAATTTTTTTTTTGGACTGAAGAGCTGGTTACTCAGTGAGTAATTTGGAGTAACCACGATGACACCACTGCCCGAGGGGGCGGTCCAGAATGCCGAATTGTTTAAAAATCCATATTCACTAAAACTGATGTGGTCAGGGCGTTAACAGTGTGCACCCAAAATAACCAAAATTGGCATTTTATAATATTTCGCTTCCTGAGGGGGCGGTCCAGAATGTCGAATTGTTTAAAAATCCATATTCACTAAAACTGATGTGGTCAGGGCGTTAACAGTGTGCACCCAAAATAACCAAAATTGGCATTTTATAATATTTCGCTTCCTGAGGGGGCGGTCCAGAATGTCGAATTGTTTAAAAATCCATATTCACTAAAACTGATGTGGTCAGGGCGTTAACAGTGTGCACCCAAAATAACCAAAATTGGCATTTTATAATATTTCGCTTCCTGAGGGGGCGGTCCAGAATGTCGAATTGTTTAAAAATCCATATTCACTAAAACTGATGTGGTCAGGGCGTTAACAGTGTGCACCCAAAATAACCAAAATTGGTATTTTATTATATTTTGCATCCTGAAAAAAAATTTTTTTTTTGGACTGAAGAGCTGGTTACTCAGTGAGTAATTTGGAGTAACCACGATGACACCACTGCCCGAGGGGGCGGTCCAGAATGCCGAATTGTTTAAAAATCCATATTCACTAAAACTGATGTGGTCAGGGCGTTAACAGTGTGCACCCAAAATAACCAAAATTGGCATTTTATAATATTTCGCTTCCTGAGGGGGCGGTCCAGAATGTCGAATTGTTTAAAAATCCATATTCACTAAAACTGATGTGGTCAGGGCGTTAACAGTGTGCACCCAAAATAACCAAAATTGGTATTTTATTATATTTTGCATCCTGAAAAAAAATTTTTTTTTTGGACTGAAGAGCTGGTTACTCAGTGAGTAATTTGGAGTAACCACGATGACACCACTGCCCGAGGGGGCGGTCCAGAATGCCGAATTGTTTAAAAATCCATATTCACTAAAACTGATGTGGTCAGGGCGTTAACAGTGTGCACCCAAAATAACCAAAATTGGCATTTTATAATATTTCGCTTCCTGAGGGGGCGGTCCAGAATGTCGAATTGTTTAAAAATCCATATTCACTAAAACTGATGTGGTCAGGGCGTTAACAGTGTGCACCCAAAATAACCAAAATTGGCATTTTATAATATTTCGCTTCCTGAGGGGGCGGTCCAGAATGTCGAATTGTTTAAAAATCCATATTCACTAAAACTGATGTGGTCAGGGCGTTAACAGTGTGCACCCAAAATAACCAAAATTGGCATTTTATAATATTTCGCTTCCTGAGGGGGCGGTCCAGAATGTCGAATTGTTTAAAAATCCATATTCACTAAAACTGATGTGGTCAGGGCGTTAACAGTGTGCACCCAAAATAACCAAAATTGGCATTTTATAATATTTCGCTTCCTGAGGGGGCGGTCCAGAATGTCGAATTGTTTAAAAATCCATATTCACTAAAACTGATGTGGTCAGGGCGTTAACAGTGTGCACCCAAAATAACCAAAATTGGCATTTTATAATATTTCGCTTCCTGAGGGGGCGGTCCAGAATGTCGAATTGTTTAAAAATCCATATTCACTAAAACTGATGTGGTCAGGGCGTTAACAGTGTGCACCCAAAATAACCAAAATTGGCATTTTATAATATTTCGCTTCCTGAGGGGGCGGTCCAGAATGTCGAATTGTTTAAAAATCCATATTCACTAAAACTGATGTGGTCAGGGCGTTAACAGTGTGCACCCAAAATAACCAAAATTGGTATTTTATTATATTTTGCATCCTGAAAAAAAATTTTTTTTTTGGACTGAAGAGCTGGTTACTCAGTGAGTAATTTGGAGTAACCACGATGACACCACTGCCCGAGGGGGCGGTCCAGAATGCCGAATTGTTTAAAAATCCATATTCACTAAAACTGATGTGGTCAGGGCGTTAACAGTGTGCACCCAAAATAACCAAAATTGGCATTTTATAATATTTCGCTTCCTGAGGGGGCGGTCCAGAATGTCGAATTGTTTAAAAATCCATATTCACTAAAACTGATGTGGTCAGGGCGTTAACAGTGTGCACCCAAAATAACCAAAATTGGTATTTTATTATATTTTGCATCCTGAAAAAAAATTTTTTTTTTGGACTGAAGAGCTGGTTACTCAGTGAGTAATTTGGAGTAACCACGATGACACCACTGCCCGAGGGGGCGGTCCAGAATGCCGAATTGTTTAAAAATCCATATTCACTAAAACTGATGTGGTCAGGGCGTTAACAGTGTGCACCCAAAATAACCAAAATTGGCATTTTATAATATTTCGCTTCCTGAGGGGGCGGTCCAGAATGTCGAATTGTTTAAAAATCCATATTCACTAAAACTGATGTGGTCAGGGCGTTAACAGTGTGCACCCAAAATAACCAAAATTGGTATTTTATTATATTTTGCATCCTGAAAAAAAATTTTTTTTTTTGGACTGAAGAGCTGGTTACTCAGTGAGTAATTTGGAGTAACCACGATGACACCACTGCCCGAGGGGGCGGTCCAGAATGCCGAATTGTTTAAAAATCCATATTCACTAAAACTGATGTGGTCAGGGCGTTAACAGTGTGCACCCAAAATAACCAAAATTGGCATTTTATAATATTTCGCTTCCTGAGGGGGCGGTCCAGAATGTCGAATTGTTTAAAAATCCATATTCACTAAAACTGATGTGGTCAGGGCGTTAACAGTGTGCACCCAAAATAACCAAAATTGGTATTTTATTATATTTTGCATCCTGAAAAAAAATTTTTTTTTTTGGACTGAAGAGCTGGTTACTCAGTGAGTAATTTGGAGTAACCACGATGACACCACTGCCCGAGGGGGCGGTCCAGAATGCCGAATTGTTTAAAAATCCATATTCACTAAAACTGATGTGGTCAGGGCGTTAACAGTGTGCACCCAAAATAACCAAAATTGGCATTTTATAATATTTCGCTTCCTGAGGGGGCGGTCCAGAATGTCGAATTGTTTAAAAATCCATATTCACTAAAACTGATGTGGTCAGGGCGTTAACAGTGTGCACCCAAAATAACCAAAATTGGCATTTTATAATATTTCGCTTCCTGAGGGGGCGGTCCAGAATGTCGAATTGTTTAAAAATCCATATTCACTAAAACTGATGTGGTCAGGGCGTTAACAGTGTGCACCCAAAATAACCAAAATTGGCATTTTATAATATTTCGCTTCCTGAGGGGGCGGTCCAGAATGTCGAATTGTTTAAAAATCCATATTCACTAAAACTGATGTGGTCAGGGCGTTAACAGTGTGCACCCAAAATAACCAAAATTGGCATTTTATAATATTTCGCTTCCTGAGGGGGCGGTCCAGAATGTCGAATTGTTTAAAAATCCATATTCACTAAAACTGATGTGGTCAGGGCGTTAACAGTGTGCACCCAAAATAACCAAAATTGGCATTTTATAATATTTCGCTTCCTGAGGGGGCGGTCCAGAATGTCGAATTGTTTAAAAATCCATATTCACTAAAACTGATGTGGTCAGGGCGTTAACAGTGTGCACCCAAAATAACCAAAATTGGCATTTTATAATATTTCGCTTCCTGAGGGGGCGGTCCAGAATGTCGAATTGTTTAAAAATCCATATTCACTAAAACTGATGTGGTCAGGGCGTTAACAGTGTGCACCCAAAATAACCAAAATTGGCATTTTATAATATTTCGCTTCCTGAGGGGGCGGTCCAGAATGTCGAATTGTTTAAAAATCCATATTCACTAAAACTGATGTGGTCAGGGCGTTAACAGTGTGCACCCAAAATAACCAAAATTGGTATTTTATTATATTTTGCATCCTGAAAAAAAATTTTTTTTTTGGACTGAAGAGCTGGTTACTCAGTGAGTAATTTGGAGTAACCACGATGACACCACTGCCCGAGGGGGCGGTCCAGAATGCCGAATTGTTTAAAAATCCATATTCACTAAAACTGATGTGGTCAGGGCGTTAACAGTGTGCACCCAAAATAACCAAAATTGGCATTTTATAATATTTCGCTTCCTGAGGGGGCGGTCCAGAATGTCGAATTGTTTAAAAATCCATATTCACTAAAACTGATGTGGTCAGGGCGTTAACAGTGTGCACCCAAAATAACCAAAATTGGCATTTTATAATATTTCGCTTCCCGAGGGGGCGGTCCAGAATGTCGAATTGTTTAAAAATCCATATTCACTAAAACTGATGTGGTCAGGGCGTTAACAGTGTGCACCCAAAATAACCAAAATTGGCATTTTATAATATTTCGCTTCCTGAGGGGGCGGTCCAGAATGTCGAATTGTTTAAAAATCCATATTCACTAAAACTGATGTGGTCAGGGCGTTAACAGTGTGCACCCAAAATAACCAAAATTGGCATTTTATAATATTTCGCTTCCTGAGGGGGCGGTCCAGAATGTCGAATTGTTTAAAAATCCATATTCACTAAAACTGATGTGGTCAGGGCGTTAACAGTGTGCACCCAAAATAACCAAAATTGGTATTTTATTATATTTTGCATCCTGAAAAAAAATTTTTTTTTTGGACTGAAGAGCTGGTTACTCAGTGAGTAATTTGGAGTAACCACGATGACACCACTGCCCGAGGGGGCGGTCCAGAATGCCGAATTGTTTAAAAATCCATATTCACTAAAACTGATGTGGTCAGGGCGTTAACAGTGTGCACCCAAAATAACCAAAATTGGCATTTTATAATATTTCGCTTCCTGAGGGGGCGGTCCAGAATGTCGAATTGTTTAAAAATCCATATTCACTAAAACTGATGTGGTCAGGGCGTTAACAGTGTGCACCCAAAATAACCAAAATTGGCATTTTATAATATTTCGCTTCCTGAGGGGGCGGTCCAGAATGTCGAATTGTTTAAAAATCCATATTCACTAAAACTGATGTGGTCAGGGCGTTAACAGTGTGCACCCAAAATAACCAAAATTGGCATTTTATAATATTTCGCTTCCTGAGGGGGCGGTCCAGAATGTCGAATTGTTTAAAAATCCATATTCACTAAAACTGATGTGGTCAGGGCGTTAACAGTGTGCACCCAAAATAACCAAAATTGGTATTTTATTATATTTTGCATCCTGAAAAAAAATTTTTTTTTGGACTGAAGAGCTGGTTACTCAGTGAGTAATTTGGAGTAACCACGATGACACCACTGCCCGAGGGGGCGGTCCAGAATGCCGAATTGTTTAAAAATCCATATTCACTAAAACTGATGTGGTCAGGGCGTTAACAGTGTGCACCCAAAATAACCAAAATTGGCATTTTATAATATTTCGCTTCCTGAGGGGGCGGTCCAGAATGTCGAATTGTTTAAAAATCCATATTCACTAAAACTGATGTGGTCAGGGCGTTAACAGTGTGCACCCAAAATAACCAAAATTGGTATTTTATTATATTTTGCATCCTGAAAAAAAATTTTTTTTTTGGACTGAAGAGCTGGTTACTCAGTGAGTAATTTGGAGTAACCACGATGACACCACTGCCCGAGGGGGCGGTCCAGAATGCCGAATTGTTTAAAAATCCATATTCACTAAAACTGATGTGGTCAGGGCGTTAACAGTGTGCACCCAAAATAACCAAAATTGGCATTTTATAATATTTCGCTTCCTGAGGGGGCGGTCCAGAATGTCGAATTGTTTAAAAATCCATATTCACTAAAACTGATGTGGTCAGGGCGTTAACAGTGTGCACCCAAAATAACCAAAATTGGCATTTTATAATATTTCGCTTCCTGAGGGGGCGGTCCAGAATGTCGAATTGTTTAAAAATCCATATTCACTAAAACTGATGTGGTCAGGGCGTTAACAGTGTGCACCCAAAATAACCAAAATTGGCATTTTATAATATTTCGCTTCCTGAGGGGGCGGTCCAGAATGTCGAATTGTTTAAAAATCCATATTCACTAAAACTGATGTGGTCAGGGCGTTAACAGTGTGCACCCAAAATAACCAAAATTGGCATTTTATAATATTTCGCTTCCTGAGGGGGCGGTCCAGAATGTCGAATTGTTTAAAAATCCATATTCACTAAAACTGATGTGGTCAGGGCGTTAACAGTGTGCACCCAAAATAACCAAAATTGGCATTTTATAATATTTCGCTTCCTGAGGGGGCGGTCCAGAATGTCGAATTGTTTAAAAATCCATATTCACTAAAACTGATGTGGTCAGGGCGTTAACAGTGTGCACCCAAAATAACCAAAATTGGCATTTTATAATATTTCGCTTCCTGAGGGGGCGGTCCAGAATGTCGAATTGTTTAAAAATCCATATTCACTAAAACTGATGTGGTCAGGGCGTTAACAGTGTGCACCCAAAATAACCAAAATTGGTATTTTATTATATTTTGCATCCTGAAAAAAAATTTTTTTTTTGGACTGAAGAGCTGGTTACTCAGTGAGTAATTTGGAGTAACCACGATGACACCACTGCCCGAGGGGGCGGTCCAGAATGCCGAATTGTTTAAAAATCCATATTCACTAAAACTGATGTGGTCAGGGCGTTAACAGTGTGCACCCAAAATAACCAAAATTGGCATTTTATAATATTTCGCTTCCTGAGGGGGCGGTCCAGAATGTCGAATTGTTTAAAAATCCATATTCACTAAAACTGATGTGGTCAGGGCGTTAACAGTGTGCACCCAAAATAACCAAAATTGGCATTTTATAATATTTCGCTTCCTGAGGGGGCGGTCCAGAATGTCGAATTGTTTAAAAATCCATATTCACTAAAACTGATGTGGTCAGGGCGTTAACAGTGTGCACCCAAAATAACCAAAATTGGTATTTTATTATATTTTGCATCCTGAAAAAAAATTTTTTTTTTGGACTGAAGAGCTGGTTACTCAGTGAGTAATTTGGAGTAACCACGATGACACCACTGCTTGCATGGTCTCCTGAATCGTACTTGAACTATAAATAAAATGATGAGTCGACCAACAGCAAGTTGAGTTGATCCCCCGATCCTCCCCTTCCAGAAACTTGAGTCAAACGGGTATTCTATAGTACTACCCAGAACTCAATCATCCAAGGAGAGCGATGACAAATCCAGACGGCAGCTAGTGGAACGCTTACCAAAGAGATTGCTGTACATACCTGCCTATATGTCTGCAAAAGGACAATTACAGCAATCATGGCGTTCTCGAAGATGATGTGTTTGGTTTGAATGTTTATCTCAAAGTGATGACAGTGCTGCTTTTTGTCTGTGTTGTGAAACATGGTGTGTATCAGTGATGAACACGGCTGAGGATCTTAACCAACAGATGCTTGCAGATATTATTTTAGCATGGTGACCTAGCAACTCTATCCCTTCATAATTTAGTTTGACATTTTCATTCTCAAAACCCAACAACTCGTCAAAAAACTTTTATAATTAGAGCTGTTCCCTACATATGTCTCAAAATAGTTTTTGGGGTATGTTACTTACGCCTCTGGCGTAGATGCGCACCTCTCCATCCGACAATAACAACGTACTCATACTACTGTATAGTCAGCCCCTTTTCTCCCGAGGATGTTGGCCAAACGTCATAGAGCCGAATGATATTGTAATAAGTACAATAAAATTGTGTAGAAGACCACTCACGTGAAACCAGATAGTGCAAACCAACTAATTGTTGAAACTAAATTATATACTTTCCTATATCAATTAATCCGTATTTGAAGTGTGGATGGGTAATTAATAATATTTCTTTGAAATAGTGCTATATTGATATTATTGAAACTTATTTTTCTCTAGTAGTGTTGGTTTATATAAAAGTGAATTACCTCTAACCTAAAAGCTACACTATTCTTATCATACATGC
>NW_026917700.1:0-13960 GCF_035046485.1 Aedes albopictus
CTGGAATTCTTCCAAGAATTCCCCTGGAATTCTTCCAAGAATTCCCCTGGAATTCTTCCAAGAATTCCCCTGGAATTCTTCCAAGAATTCCCCTGGAATTCTTCCAAGAATTCCCCTGGAATTCTTCCAAGAATTCCCCTGGAATTCTTCCAAGAATTCCCCTGGAATTCTTCCAAGAATTCCCCAGGAATTCTTCCAAGAGTTCCCCTGGAATTCTTCCAAGAGTTCCCCTGGAATTCTTCCAAGAGTTCCCCTGGAATTCTTCCAAGAGTTCCCCTGGAATTCTTCTAAGAATTCCCCTGGAATTCTTCCAAGAATTCCCCTGGAATTCTTCCAAGAATTCCCCTGGAATTCTTCCAAGAATTCCCCTGGAATTCTTCCAAGAATTCCCCTGGAATTCTTCCAAGAATTCCCCTGGAATTCTTCCAAGAATTCCTCTGGAATTCTTCCAAGAATTCCCCTGGAATTCTTCCAAGAATTCCCCTGGAATTCTTCCAAGAATTCCCCTGGAATCACTTCTAAGAATTCCCCTGGAATTCTTCCAAGAATTCCCCAGGAATTCTTCCAAGAATTCCCCAGGAATTCTTCCAAGAATTACACTGGAATTCTTCCAAGAATTCCCCTGGAATTCTTCCAAGAATTCCCCTGGAATTCTTCCAAGAATTCCCCTGGAATTCTTCCAAGAATTCCCCTGGAATTCTTCCAAGAATTCCCCTGGAATTCTTCCAAGAATTCCCCTGGAATTCTTCCAAGAATTCCCCTGGAATTCTTCCAAGAATTCCCCTGGAATTCTTCCAAGAATTCCCCAGGAATTCTTCCAAGAATTACACTGGAATTCTTCCAAGAATTACACTGGAATTCTTCCAAGAATTCCCCTGGAATTCTTCCAAGAATTCCCCTGGAATTCTTCCAAGAATTCCCCTGGAATTCTTCCAAGAATTCCCCTGGAATTCTTCCAAGAATTCCCCTGGAATTCTTCCAAGAATTCCCCTGGAATTCTTCCAAGAATTCCCCTGGAATTCTTCCAAGAATTCCCCTGGAATTCTTCCAAGAATTCCCCTGGAATTCTTCCAAGAATTCCCCTGGAATTCTTCCAAGAATTCCCCTGGAATTCTTCCAAGAATTCCCCTGGAATTCTTCCAAGAATTCCCCTGGAATTCTTCCAAGAATTCCCCTGGAATTCTTCCAAGAATTCCCCTGGAATTCTTCCAAGAATTCCCCTGGAATTCTTCCAAGAATTCCCCTGGAATTCTTCCAAGAATTCCCCTGGAATTCTTCCAAGAATTCCCCTGGAATTCTTCCAAGAATTCCCCTGGAATTCTTCCAAGAATTCCCCTGGAATTCTTCCAAGAATTCCCCTGGAATTCTTCCAAGAATTCCCCTGGAATTCTTCCAAGAATTCCCCTGGAATTCTTCCAAGAATTCCCCTGAAATTCTTCCAAGAATTCCCCTGGAATTCTTCCAAGAATTCCCCTGGAATTCTTCCAAGAATTCCCCTGGAATTCTTCCAAGAATTCCCCTGGAATTCTTCCAAGAATTCCCCTGGAATTCTTCCAAGAATTCCCCTGGAATTCTTCCAAGAATTCCACTGGAATTCTTCCAAGAATTCCACTGGAATTCTTCCAAGAATTCCACTAGAATTCTTCCAAGAATTCCACTGGAATTCTTCCAAGAATTCCACTGGAATTCTTCCAAGAATTCCACTGGAATTCTTCCAAGAATTCCACTGGAATTCTTCCAAGAATTCCACTGGAATTCTTCCAAGAATTCCACTGGAATTCTTCCAAGAATTCCACTGGAATTCTTCCAAGAATTCCACTGGAATTCTTCCAAGAATTCCCCTGGAATTCTTCCAAGAATTCCCCTGGAATTCTTCCAAGAATTCCCCTGGAATTCTTCCAAGAATTCCCCTGGAATTCTTCCAAGAATTCCCCTGGAATTCTTCCAAGAATTCCCCTGGAATTCTTCCAAGAATTCCCCTGGAATTCTTCCAAGAATTCCCCTGGAATTCTTCCAAGAATTCCCCTGGAATTCTTCCAAGAATTCCCCTGGAATTCTTCCAAGAATTCCCCTGGAATTCTTCCAAGAATTCCCCTGGAATTCTTCCAAGAATTCCCCTGGAATTCTTCCAAGAATTCCCCTGGAATTCTTCCAAGAATTCCCCTGGAATTCTTCCAAGAATTCCCCTGGAATTCTTCCAAGAATTCCACTGGAATTCTTCCAAGAATTCCACTGGAATTCTTCCAAGAATTCCACTGGAATTCTTCCAAGAATTCCACTGGAATTCTTCCAAGAATTCCACTGGAATTCTTCCAAGAATTCCACTGGAATTCTTCCAAGAATTCCACTGGAATTCTTCCAAGAATTCCACTGGAATTCTTCCAAGAATTCCACTGGAATTGTTTCAAGAATCCCCTAGAATTCTTCCAAGAATTCCCCTGGAATTCTTCCAAGAATTCCCCTGGAATTCTTCCAAGAATTCCCCTGGAATTCTTCCAAGAATTCCCCTGGAATTCTTCCAAGAATTCCCCTGGAATTCTTCCAAGAATTCCCCTGGAATTCTTCCAAGAATTCCCCTGGAATTCTTCCAAGAATTCCCCTGGAATTCTTCCAAGAATTCCCCTGGAATTCTTCCAAGAATTCCCCTGGAATTCTTCCAAGAATTCCCCTGGAATTCTTCCAAGAATTCCACTGGAATTCTTCCAAGAATTCCACTGGAATTCATCCAAGAATTCCACTGGAATTCTTCCAAGAATTCCACTGGAATTCTTCCAAGAATTCCACTGGAATTCTTCCAAGAATTCCACTGGAATTCTTCCAAGAATTCCACTGGAATTCTTCCAAGAATTCCACTGGAATTCTTCCAAGAATTCCACTGGAATTCTTCCAAGAATTCCACTGGAATTCTTCCAAGAATTCCACTGGAATTCTTCCAAGAATTCCACTGGAATTCTTCCAAGAATTCCACTGGAATTCTTCCAAGAATTCCACTGGAATTCTTCCAAGAATTCCACTGGAATTCTTCCAAGAATTCCACTGGAATTCTTCCAAGAATTCCACTGGAATTCTTCCAAGAATTCCACTGGAATTCTTCCAAGAATTCCCCTGGAATTCTTCCAAGAATTCCCCTGGAATTCTTCCAAGAATTCCCCTGGAATTCTTCCAAGAATTCCACTCGAATTCTTCCAAGAATTCCCCTGGAATTCTTCCAAGAATTCCCCTGGAATTCTTCCAAGAATTCCCCTGGAATTCTTCCAAGAATTCCCCTGGAATTCTTCCAAGAATTCCCCTGGAATTCTTCCAAGAATTCCCCTGGAATTCTTCCAAGAATTCCCCTGGAATTCTTCCAAGAATTCCCCTGGAATTCTTCCAAGAATTCCCCTGGAATTCTTCCAAGAATTCCCCTGGAATTCTTCCAAGAATTCCCCTGGAATTCTTCCAAGAATTCCCCTGGAATTCTTCCAAGAATTCCCCTGGAATTCTTCCAAGAATTCCCCTGGAATTCTTCCAAGAATTCCCCTGGAATTCTTCCAAGAATTCCCCTGGAATTCTTCCAAGAATTCCCCTGGAATTCTTCCAAGAATTCCCCTGGAATTCTTCCAAGAATTCCCCTGGAATTCTTCCAAGAATTCCACTGGAATTCTTCCAAGAATTCCACTGGAATTCTTCCAAGAATTCCACTGGAATTCTTCCAAGAATTCCACTGGAATTCTTCCAAGAATTCCACTGGAATTCTTCCAAGAATTCCACTGGAATTCTTCCAAGAATTCCACTGGAATTCTTCCAAGAATTCCACTGGAATTCTTCCAAGAATTCCACTGGAATTGTTTCAAGAATCCCCTAGAATTCTTCTTAGAATTCCCTTGGAATCCTTCCAAGAATTTCCTTGATGTTCTTCCAAGAATTCTCCTGGAATTCTTCCAAGAATTCCCCTAGAATTGTTCCTAGAATTCCCTTGGAATTCTTCCAAGAATTTCCTTGATGTTCTTCCAAGAATTCCCGTAGAATTCTTCCTAGAATTCCCTTGGAATTCTTCCAAGAATTTCCTTGATGTTCTTCCAACAATTCTCCTGGAATTCTTCCAAGAATTATTCTGGAATTCTTCCAAGAATTTTTCTGGAATTCTTCCAACAATTCCTGTGGAATTCTTTCATCAATTCATCTGGAATTTTTTCTTGAATTCCTCTATAATTCTTACAAGAATTTCTCTGTGATATTTCCAAGAACTCCTCTATAAATGTTCAAAGAATCCCTCTAGAATTCTTCCAACAATTTCTCTGGAATTCTTTCAAGAATTTCTCTGGAATTCTTCCAAAAACTTCCCTGGAATTCTTCCAAGAATTCCCCTGGAATTCTTTCAAGAATTTCCCTGAAATTCTTCCAAAAATTCTCCTGGAATTCTTCCAAGAATTACCCTGGCATTCTTCCAAGAACTCCCCTGAAATTCTTCCAAGAATTCCACTGGAATTCTTCCAAGAATTCCACTGGAATTCTTCCAAGTATTCCCCTGGAAATCTTCCAAGAATTCCACTGGAATTCTTCCAAAAATTCCACTGGAATTCTTCCAAGAATTACACTGGAATTCTTCAAAGAATCACACTGGAATTCTTCCAACAATTACACTGGAATTCTTCCAAGAATTACACTGGAATTCTTCCAAGAATTCCCCTGGAATTCTTCCAAGAATTCCCCTGGAATTCTTCCAAGAATTCCCCTGGAATTCTTCCAAGAATTCCCCTGGAATTCTTTCAAGAATTCCCCTGGAATTCTTTCAAGAATTCCCCTGGAATTCTTCCAAGAATTCCCCTGGAATTCTTCCAAGAATTCCCCTGGAATTCTTCCAAGAATTCCCCTGGAATTCTTCCAAGAATTCCCCTGGAATTCTTCCAAGAATTCCCCTGGAATTCTTCCAAGAATTCCCCTGGAATTCTTCCAAGAATTCCCCTGGAATTCTTCCAAGAATTCCCCTGGAATTCTTCTAAGAATTCCCCTGGAATTCTTCCAAGAATTCCCCTGGAATTCTTCCAAGAATTCCCCTGGAATTCTTCCAAGAATTCCCCTGGAATTCTTCCAAGAATTCCCCTGGAATTCTTCCAAGAATTCCCCTGGAATTCTTCCAAGAATTCCCCTGGAATTCTTCCAAGAATTCCCCTGGAATTCTTCCAAGAATTCCCCTGAAATTCTTCCAAAAATTCTCCTGGAATTCTTCCAAGAATTACCCAGGCATTCTTCCAATAATTCCCCTGAAATTCTTCCAAGAATTCCACTGGAATTCTTCCAAGAATTCCACTGGAATTCTTCCAAGAATTCCACTGGAATTCTTCCAAGTATTCCCCTGGAAATCTTCCAAGAATTCCACTGGAAATCTTCCAAGAATTCCACTGGAATTCTTCCAAGAATTCCACTGGAATTCTTCCAAGAATTACACTGGAATTCTTCCAAGAATTCCACTGGAATTCTTCCAAGAATTACACTGGAATTCTTCCAAGAATTCCACTGGAATTCTTCCAAGAATTCCACTGGAATTCTTCCAAGAATTCCACTGGAATTCTTCCAAGAATTACACTGGAATTCTTCCAAGAATTCCCCTGGAATTCTTCCAAGAATTCCCCTGGAATTCTTCCAAGAATTCCCCTGGAATTCTTCCAAGAATTCCCCTGGAATTCTTCCAAGAATTCCCCTGGAATTCTTCCAAGAATTCCCCTGGAATTCTTCCAAGAATTCCCATGGAATTCTTCCAAGAATTCCCATGGAATTCTTCCAAGAATTCCCATGGAATTCTTCCAAGAATTCCCCTGGAATTCTTCCAAGAATTCCCCTGGAATTCTTCCAAGAATTCCCCTGAAATTCTTCTAAGAATTCCCCTGGAATTCTTCCAAGAATTCCCCTGGAATTCTTCCAAGAATTCCCCTGGAATTCTTCCAAGAATTCCCCTGGAATTCTTCCAAGAATTCCCCTGGAATTCTTCCAAGAATTCCCCTGGAATTCTTCCAAGAATTCCCCTGGAATTCTTCCAAGAATTCCCCTGGAATTCTTCCAAGAATTCCCCTGGAATTCTTCCAAGAATTCCCCTGGAATTCTTCCAAGAATTCCCCTGGAATTCTTCCAAGAATTCCCCTGGAATTCTTCCAAGAATTCCCCTGGAATTCTTCCAAGAATTCCCCTGGAATTCTTCCAAGAATTCCCCTGGAATTCTTCCAAGAATTCCCCTGGAATTCTTCCAAGAATTCCCCTGGAATTCTTCCAAGAATTCCCCTGGAATTCTTCCAAGAATTCCCCTGGAATTCTTCCAAGAATTCCCCTGGAATTCTTCCAAGAATTCCCCTGGAATTCTTCCAAGAATTCCCCTGGAATTCTTCCAAGAATTCCCCTGGAATTCTTCCAAGAATTCCCCTGGAATTCTTCCAAGAATTCCCCTGGAATTCTTCCAAGAATTCCCCTGGAATTCTTCCAAGAATTCCCCAGGAATTCTTCCAAGAGTTCCCCTGGAATTCTTCCAAGAGTTCCCCTGGAATTCTCCCAAGAGTTCCCCTGGAATTCTTCCAAGAGTTCCCCTGGAATTCTTCTAAGAATTCCCCTGGAATTCTTCCAAGAATTCCCCTGGAATTCTTCCAAGAATTCCCCTGGAATTCTTCCAAGAATTCCCCTGGAATTCTTCCAAGAATTCCCCTGGAATTCTTCCAAGAATTCCCCTGGAATTCTTCCAAGAATTCCCCTGGAATTCTTCCAAGAATTCCCCTGGAATTCTTCCAAGAATTCCTCTGGAATTCTTCCAAGAATTCCCCTGGAATTCTTCCAAGAATTCCCCTGGAATCACTTCTAAGAATTCCCCTGGAATTCTTCCAAGAATTCCCCAGGAATTCTTCCAAGAATTCCCCAGGAATTCTTCCAAGAATTACACTGGAATTCTTCCAAGAATTCCCCTGGAATTCTTCCAAGAATTCCCCTGGAATTCTTCCAAGAATTCCCCTGGAATTCTTCCAAGAATTCCCCTGGAATTCTTCCAAGAATTCCCCTGGAATTCTTCCAAGAATTCCCCTGGAATTCTTCCAAGAATTCCCCTGGAATTCTTCCAAGAATTCCCCAGGAATTCTTCCAAGAATTACACTGGAATTCTTCCAAGAATTACACTGGAATTCTTCCAAGAATTCCCCTGGAATTCTTCCAAGAATTCCCCTGGAATTCTTCCAAGAATTCCCCTGGAATTCTTCCAAGAATTCCCCTGGAATTCTTCCAAGAATTCCCCTGGAATTCTTCCAAGAATTCCCCTGGAATTCTTCCAAGAATTCCCCTGGAATTCTTCCAAGAATTCCCCTGGAATTCTTCCAAGAATTCCCCTGGAATTCTTCCAAGAATTCCCCTGGAATTCTTCCAAGAATTCCCCTGGAATTCTTCCAAGAATTCCCCTGAAATTCTTCCAAGAATTCCCCTGGAATTCTTCCAAGAATTCCCCTGGAATTCTTCCAAGAATTCCCCTGGAATTCTTCCAAGAATTCCCCTGGAATTCTTCCAAGAATTCCCCTGGAATTCTTCCAAGAATTCCCCTGGAATTCTTCCAAGAATTCCCCTGGAATTCTTCCAAGAATTCCCCTGGAATTCTTCCAAGAATTCCACTGGAATTCTTCCAAGAATTCCACTGGAATTCTTCCAAGAATTCCACTGGAATTCTTCCAAGAATTCCACTGGAATTCTTCCAAGAATTCCACTGGAATTCTTCCAAGAATTCCACTGGAATTCTTCCAAGAATTCCACTGGAATTCTTCCAAGAATTCCACTGGAATTCTTCCAAGAATTCCACTGGAATTCTTCCAAGAATTCCCCTGGAATTCTTCCAAGAATTCCCCTGGAATTCTTCCAAGAATTCCCCTGGAATTCTTCCAAGAATTCCCCTGGAATTCTTCCAAGAATTCCCCTGGAATTCTTCCAAGAATTCCCCTGGAATTCTTCCAAGAATTCCCCTGGAATTCTTCCAAGAATTCCCCTGGAATTCTTCCAAGAATTCCCCTGGAATTCTTCCAAGAATTCCCCTGGAATTCTTCCAAGAATTCCCCTGGAATTCTTCCAAGAATTCCCCTGGAATTCTTCCAAGAATTCCCCTGGAATTCTTCCAAGAATTCCCCTGGAATTCTTCCAAGAATTCCCCTGGAATTCTTCCAAGAATTCCCCTGGAATTCTTCCAAGAATTCCACTGGAATTCTTCCAAGAATTCCACTGGAATTCATCCAAGAATTCCACTGGAATTCTTCCAAGAATTCCACTGGAATTCTTCCAAGAATTCCACTGGAATTCTTCCAAGAACTCCACTGGAATTCTTCCAAGAATTCCACTGGAATTCTTCCAAGAATTCCACTGGAATTCTTCCAAGAATTCCACTGGAATTCTTCCAAGAATTCCCCTGGAATTCTTCCAAGAATTCCCCTGGAATTCTTCCAAGAATTCCCCTGTAATTCTTCCAAGAATTCCCCTGGAATTCTTCCAAGAATTCCCCTGGAATTCTTCCAAGAATTCCACTCGAATTCTTCCAAGAATTCCCCTGGAATTCTTCCAAGAATTCCCCTGGAATTCTTCCAAGAATTCCCCTGGAGTTCTTCCAAGAATTCCCCTGGAATTCTTCCAAGAATTCCCCTGGAATTCTTCCAAGAATTCCCCTGGAATTCTTCCAAGAATTCCCCTGGAATTCTTCCAAGAATTCCCCTGGAATTCTTCCAAGAATTCCCCTGGAATTCTTCCAAGAATTCCCCTGGAATTCTTCCAAGAATTCCACTGGAATTCTTCCAAGAATTCCACTGGAATTCTTCCAAGAATTCCACTGGAATTCTTCCAAGAATTCCACTGGAATTCTTCCAAGAATTCCACTGGAATTCTTCCAAGAATTCCACTGGAATTCTTCCAAGAATTCCACTGGAATTCTTCCAAGAATTCCACTGGAATTCTTCCAAGAATTCCACTGGAATTGTTTCAAGAATCCCCTAGAATTCTTCTTAGAATTCCCTTGGAATCCTTCCAAGAATTTCCTTGATGTTCTTCCAAGAATTCTCCTGGAATTCTTCCAAGAATTCCCCTAGAATTGTTCCTAGAATTCCCTTGGAATTCTTCCAAGAATTTCCTTGATGTTCTTCCAAGAATTCCCGTAGAATTCTTCCTAGAATTCCCTTGGAATTCTTCCAAGAATTTCCTTGATGTTCTTCCAACAATTCTCCTGGAATTCTTCCAAGAATTATTCTGGAATTCTTCCAAGAATTTTTCTGGAATTCTTCCAACAATTCCTGTGGAATTCTTTCATCAATTCATCTGGAATTTTTTCTTGAATTCCTCTATAATTCTTACAAGAATTTCTCTGTGATATTTCCAAGAACTCCTCTATAAATGTTCAAAGAATCCCTCTAGAATTCTTCCAACAATTTCTCTGGAATTCTTTCAAGAATTTCTCTGGAATTCTTCCAAAAACTTCCCTGGAATTCTTCCAAGAATTCCCCTGGAATTCTTTCAAGAATTTCCCTGAAATTCTTCCAAAAATTCTCCTGGAATTCTTCCAAGAATTACCCTGGCATTCTTCCAAGAACTCCCCTGAAATTCTTCCAAGAATTCCACTGGAATTCTTCCAAGAATTCCACTGGAATTCTTCCAAGTATTCCCCTGGAAATCTTCCAAGAATTCCACTGGAATTCTTCCAAAAATTCCACTGGAATTCTTCCAAGAATTACACTGGAATTCTTCAAAGAATCACACTGGAATTCTTCCAACAATTACACTGGAATTCTTCCAAGAATTACACTGGAATTCTTCCAAGAATTCCCCTGGAATTCTTCCAAGAATTCCCCTGGAATTCTTCCAAGAATTCCCCTGGAATTCTTTCAAGAATTCCCCTGGAATTCTTCCAAGAATTCCCCTGGAATTCTTCCAAGAATTCCCCTGGAATTCTTCCAAGAATTCCCCTGGAATTCTTCCAAGAATTCCCCTGGAATTCTTCCAAGAATTCCCCTGGAATTCTTCCAAGAATTCCCCTGGAATTCTTCCAAGAATTCCCCTGGAATTCTTCCAAGAATTCCCCTGGAATTCTTCCAAGAATTCCCCTGGAATTCTTCCAAGAATTCCCCTGGAATTCTTCCAAGAATTCCCCTGGAATTCTTCTAAGAATTCCCCTGGAATTCTTCCAAGAATTCCCCTGGAATTCTTCCAAGAATTCCCCTGGAATTCTTCCAAGAATTCCCCTGGAATTCTTCCAAGAATTCCCCTGGAATTCTTCCAAGAATTCCCCTGGAATTCTTCCAAGAATTCCCCTGGAATTCTTCCAAGAATTCCCCTGGAATTCTTCCAAGAATTCCCCTGGAATTCTTCCAAGAATTCCCCTGGAATTCTTCTAAGAATTCCCCTGGAATTCTTCCAAGAATTCCCCTGGAATTCTTCCAAGAATTCCCCTGGAATTTTTCCAAGAATTCCCCTGGAATTCTTCCAAGAATTCCCCTGGAATTCTTCCAAGAATTCCCCTGGAATTTTTCCAAGAATTCCCCTGGAATTCTTCCAAGAATTCCCCTGGAATTTTTCCAAAAATTCCCCTGGAATTCTTCCAAGAATTCCCCTGGAATTCCTCCAAGAATTCCCCTGGAATTCTTCCAAGAATTCCCCTGGAATTCTTCCAAGAATTCCCCTGGAATTCTTCCAAGAATTCCCCTGGAATTCTTCCAAGAATTCCCCTGGAATTCTTCCAAGAATTCCCCTGGAATTCTTCCAAGAATTCCCCTGGAATTCTTCCAAGAATTCCCCTGGAATTCTTCCAAGAATTCCCCTGGAATTCTTCCAAGAATTCCCCTGGAATTCTTCCAAGAATTCCCCTGGAATTCTTCCAAGAATTCCCCTGGAATTCTTCCAAGAATTCCCCTGGAATTCTTCCAAGAATTCCCCTGGAATTCTTCCAAGAATTCCCCTGGAATTCTTCCAAGAATTCCCCTGGAATTCTTCCAAGAATTCCCCTGGAATTCTTCCAAGAATTCCCCTGGAATTCTTCCAAGAATTCCCCTGGAATTCTTCCAAGAATTCCCCTGGAATTCTTCCAAGAATTCCCCTGGAATTCTTCCAAGAATTCCCCTGGAATTCTTCCAAGAATTCCCCTGGAATTCTTCCAAGAATTCCCCTGGAATTCTTCCAAGAATTCCCCTGGAATTCTTCCAAGAATTCCCCTGGAATTCTTCTAAGAATTCCCCTGGAATTCTTCCAAGAATTCCCCTGGAATTCTTCCAAGAATTCCCCTGGAATTCTTCCAAGAATTCCCCTGGAATTCTTCCAAGAATTCCCCTGGAATTCTTCCAAGAATTCCCCTGGAATTCTTCCAAGAATTCCCCTGGAATTCTTCCAAGAATTCCCCTGGAATTCTTCCAAGAATTCCCCTGGAATTCTTCCAAGAATTCCCCTGGAATTCTTCCAAGAATTCCCCTGGAATTCTTCCAAGAATTCCCCTGGAATTCTTCCAAGAATTCCCCTGGAATTCTTCCAAGAATTCCCCTGGAATTCTTCCAAGAATTCCCCTGGAATTCTTCCAAGAATTCCCCTGGAATTCTTCCAAGAATTCCCCTGGAATTCTTCCAAGAATTCCCCTGGAATTCTTCCAAGAATTCCCCTGGAATTCTTCCAAGAATTCCCCTGGAATTCTTCCAAGAATTCCCCTGGAATTCTTCCAAGAATTCCCCTGGAATTCTTCCAAGAATTCCCCTGGAATTCTTCCAAGAATTCCCCTGGAATTCTTCCAAGAATTCCCCTGGAATTCTTCCAAGAATTCCCCTGGAATTCTTCCAAGAATTCCCCTGGAATTCTTCTAAGAATTCCCCTGGAATTCTTCCAAGAATTCCCCTGGAATTCTTCCAAGAATTCCCCTGGAATTCTTCCAAGAATTCCCCTGGAATTCTTCCAAGAATTCCCCTGGAATTCTTCCAAGAATTCCCCTGGAATTCTTCCAAGAATTCCCCTGGAATTCTTCCAAGAATTCCCCTGGAATTCTTCCAAGAATTCCCCTGGAATTCTTCCAAGAATTCCCCTGGAATTCTTCCAAGAATTCCCCTGGAATTCTTCTAAGAATTTCCCTGGAATTCTTCCAAGAATTCCCCTGGAATTCTTCCAAGAATTCCCCTGGAATTCTTCCAAGAATTCCCCTGGAATTCTTCCAAGAATTCCCCTGGAATTCTTCCAAGAATTCCCCTGGAATTCTTCCAAGAATTCCCCTGGAATTCTTCCAAGAATTCCCCTGGAGTTCTTCTAAGAATTCCCCTGGAATTCTTCCAAGAATTCCCCTGGAATTCTTCCAAGAATTCCCCTGGAATTCTTCCAAGAATTCCCCTGGAATTCTTCCAAGAATTCCCCTGGAATTCTTCCAAGAATTCCCCTGGAATTCTTCCAAGAATTCCCCTGGAATTCTTCCAAGAATTCCCCTGGAATTCTTCCAAGAATTCCCCTGGAATTCTTCCAAGAATTCCCCTGGAATTCTTCCAAGAATTCCCCTGGAATTCTTCCAAGAATTCCCCTGGAATTCTTCCAAGAATTCCCCTGGAATTCTTCCAAGAATTCCCCTGGAATTCTTCCAAGAATTCCCCTGGAATTCTTCCAAGAATTCCCCTGGAATTCTTCCAAGAATTCCCCTGGAATTCTTCCAAGAATTCCCCTGGAATTCTTCCAAGAATTCCCCTGGAATTCTTCCAAGAATTCCCCTGGAATTCTTCCAAGAATTCCCCTGGAATTCTTCCAAGAATTCCCCTGGAATTCTTCCAAGAATTCCCCCGGAATTCTTCCAAAAATTCCCCTGGAATTCTTCCAAGAATTCCCCTGGAATTCTTCCAAGAATTCCCCTGGAATTCTTCCAAGAATTCCCCTGGAATTCTTCCAAGAATTCCCCTGGAATTCTTCCAAGAATTCCCCTGGAATTCTTCCAAGAATTCCCCTGGAATTCTTCCAAGAATTCCCCTGGAATTCTTCCAAGAATTCCCCTGGAATTCTTCCAAGAATTCCCCTGGAATTCTTCCAAGAATTCCCCTGGAATTCTTCCAAGAATTCCCCTGGAATTCTTCCAAGAATTCCCTTGGAATTCTTCCAAGAATTCCCCTGGAATTCTTCTAAGAATTCCCCTGGAATTCTTCTAAGAATTCCCCTGGAATTCTTCTAAGAATTCCCCTGGAATTCTTCCAAGAATTCCCCTGGATTTCTTCCAAGAATTCCCCTGGAATTCTTCCAAGAATTCCCCAGGAATTCTTCCAAGAATTCCCCAGGAATTCTTCCAAGAATTCCCCAGGAATTCTTCCAAGAATTCCCCAGGAATTCTTCCAAGAATTCCCCAGGAATTCTTCCAAGAATTCCCCTGGAATTCTTCCAAGAATTCCCCTGGAATTCTTCCAAGAATTCCCCTGGAATTCTTCCAAGAATTCCCCTGGAATTCTTCCAAGAATTCCCCTGGAATTCTTCCAAGAATTCCCCTGGAATTCTTCCAAGAATTCCCCTGGAATTCTTCCAAGAATTCCCCTGGAATTCTTCCAAGAATTCCCCTGGAATTCTTCCAAGAATTCCCCTGGAATTCTTCCAAGAATTCCCCTGGAATTCTTCCAAGAATTCCCCTGGAATTCTTCCAAGAATTCCCCTGGAATTCTTTCAAGAATTCCCCTGGAATTCTTCCAAGAATTCCCCTGGAATTCTTCCAAGAATTCCCCTGGAATTCTTCCAAGAATTCCCCTGGAATTCTTCCAAGAATTCCCCTGGAATTCTTCCAAGAATTTCCCTGGAATCCTTCCAAGAATTTCCTTGATGTTCTTCCAAGAATTCTCCTGGAATTCTTCCAAGAATTCCCCTAGAATTGTTCCTAGAATTCCCTTGGAATTCTTCCAAGAATTTCCTTGATGTTCTTCCAAGAATTCCCGTAGAATTCTTCCTAGAATTCCCTTGGAATTCTTCCAAGAATTTCCTTGATGTTCTTCCAACAATTCCA
>NW_026917701.1:0-13882 GCF_035046485.1 Aedes albopictus
TTGTTCCTTACGGCTTTCACCAGCTAGATATACCCGTGGATTGCACTCCACCAGCAGAACAGGGAGCAGTTCGATTCTAGCCAGCTCGACTCGTTGTCGGTGCTTGAACTCGCACTCGTTATCTTTCTGAAAATAGCCAATGATTTAGTTTTCACTTAACTTAATAGAATGTTAAATCCGACTTACCATTTCTTCCTCAGCTTGATGGGTGATATCATCGACTAGGAATCGAACCTTCGGATGATTTGCCGAAATGTGCAATTTGTCGGAGAAAAAATACGCAGTTGTTTGACGCTTGCTTCTTGAGATTTGTGCGTTTTAAGTTCTCATGCACTCTTGAAGCGGGATTTCAAGACGTTTGTCCTTAACTAAATACTTTGTATATAAGGCGCCTCACCTCGAAATCTTCCTCAAACTTCCGGTTCCGGCTCGAATCCGGATCGCCCTTATTCGTGTCCGGGTTGTACATCTTGGCCAGTTGGTTTCCTTCTTGGTTGGTTGGTTGACCTTCTTGGTTTCCTGCGTTCTTGGCCACTCCTAGCACGTTATCGTTCTCAATTTTTCACCGTAATAATTACGTAATAATTCACCGCGGAACAATCGAAAGAAAACAAAAATCTTGCAACCTCTTGCGACCGTTGAAATCGGATTGTTTTGAAAATCGAAGATGCACGTTCTGCTCTCCTCGCACGATCTCACTAACACCAACGAAATTGCGTGTAGCAGACACAAATGACAGCTAAACGATAAGTGTATAACAGTTCAGAGTAGGCCAAAATCAGGGGGCCCGGTTTCACAGTGGGAAAAGCAAAAGGAAACCGAACTCAAAATCAAACGGATTCAACTCAACATTAACCTTCCAGGACGCGCGCCATCAAGCAACCGAAACTGCACCGCGCTCGCGCTGTATACGAAAAGCGAGGTTTTTTGGTAGTGTTGTACTTTTTACAACAGCGCGCGCGCTGAAGGGTTAAAAAGGATCATTAGATTAAATCTAGGGGCGAGACAGATCTAACGAGAGCAAATCTGTGTTCTAGGTATTGTCATTGGCGAAACTACAAATTTTTGCCAGGGGGTGCACAACGAACAAATATTCATTAAGCTGCTAGTACACAGGGTCAAATATTTGTCCGAAAAGAAAACAAAGCTCAAACATCTTGTTTGACTTGATCAAATTTTCATTAGTGTCAAACTGATGTTGTTTCTTGAGTGCTTTCCTTGTCAAATATTTGACCCTGTGTACTACTGGCCTTAGTTTATCCATTCATCATTCATCGCCCCATGTCTCACAGTAATGTTTCAAAATTCTAGGGGGTGCCTGGCAACCCCGGCACCCCCGGTAGTTTCGCCTATGGGTATTGTTCAGAATTCCTCACAGTTCCTCAGAATTTATCTCATTTATACCAAAGTGTGATTTGGCACCAATGTCAAACTACAAAGTGTTGCATGTGCTGAATGAAAATTGTAGTTTTAGGGATGTCTTTCGACAAATTTCGTCGATCATCGATAAAAAGAGTTACTCAGAATCTCTTAGAGTTGCTCTCGTTTGCACAGTGTCTTGCCCCTAGGATTAAATATTTAATTTTAACTCAAGAAACTCAAAACATTCAATGGAGTTTTTAGTCGTTACTACGCACTACCGTGCTGACTTACCAACGTATCCGTATCTTGATGTGCTCGGAAAAGGTTGCTTTGACAGTGTTGCTCATGAAGTCATATTCTTGGCTGACGTTCTCGTGGTTGATGGATTAATGATGGCAGTGTTGAATTTCATTCACTGTAAAACATAGGAGAACAATAAAATCGAGAATAAAACAATAAAAAATACAAATTTTATAATGATGAGATTAGCCTTTTCAGAAGGTATCGAACAAATTTTTAGGAACATCCACTCATATAAGGCAATCTAGCGTTCAATCACCCTTCTCTCTCAAGCAGTCACAGAGGATAGTATTTTTTTGTTTAATATTTTCATAGGGAAACGTTTCCGTATGAAACCAAACCTATCCTCCTCGGGAGCGAAACAGAGAAAGGTGATCAAACGTCAGATAGCCTTATACCCTTTCAGCGTTATGAGATTTATGAACAAGCCACAGACAAACAGACGTAACACTTGCGAAATTTCCATCTACTACGCTTTCAACGAACATTTTAAATTTTCATAGTTGTGGCTTTCACAACCAGAGGCGCGCGCATAGTTTTTCTATGCGTTTGACGTTTCACACTAGCGCCTTCTGTTGGCGATATTGCACAACACAGTGATTCGTGCAACTTTTCCACCAGGTGGTGGTAGTGTGAACTGGGCGATGGATTTCCATGAAAATCGTTCAAGGTGTTACGTCTGTTTGTCTGTGAACAAGCTTTTATTGTAGCATTCACTGTGATTTGTCAGCAGCGAGGTCAGCAGTGAAACAATTTTGGAACCACTGTGGAAGCATGCTACATTTTCATTTGTTGCTTCAGGGATTAGAAAATGTTTTGTATGCACAACATCATGAGCATGCGCACCATCATTCAGCAAGACAATACAATGTAAATACAAATCGAGTCAAAACCAAAGACAGTATTCGAACTGGTCTTCGAAAGATTCTATTTCCGACCAGAATCCATCAAATTACTATCAAAGTTGTTGAAATGTTACCAGCCTAGGAAATTTTAAAGGCACAATTTGGATACTACGCATATTTATGAGCAGTAAAGCACCAGGTATTTTCTAGCTCTGCAAAGTGAGCCAACTAAAAAAAATCAACCGTCGAAACAAACATTTTTTAAGGAGCATATGTTTCACGACCCATGTTTTGTCTCGTTGCATCCATATCGCAGCAGACCAAGGTACGGACTTGAAAGTTGCATCTGAGAATGAGCCATTTTACGAAACACCAGCAATGATAATATTAGTGCCGAGATTAGTGCTCCCTGATGAAAAAAATAATAAAAACATACATACGATAGATTTTGCTGTTACAAAATCATTTTTTTTTCGAAAAAAGGTTCATCATACATAATGCACAGAGAACAGACCTCCAAGTCCAGTTTCAAAACTGTGTAAGGAATGGGGTACGTTCGGTGTAGTACTAGATTTGTAGTAATGAGCTGAATTTTAGTATGGTGAGAAGGTTAGTTCTCCGTTTCTGCAATGAAATAGTGCAAAAAGCGTGGGCATTATGATTCCTTGCCTAATTTGATGCTGTTTGAGCAAAACTTTGGATAACTATGTTGTTTATGTTGCAAGAAATGCAGAAAACAACAACACTGTTACCCAAAGTTTTGCTCAAACAGCATAAAATTAGGCAAGGAATCATAATACCCACGCTTTCTGCACCATTTCATTGCAGAAACGGAGAATTGACCTTCTCACCATACTAAAATTCAGCTCATTACTACAAATCTAGTACTTCGCCGATCTGTCCTATTGACCGGTCATTTGAAAAGGCAACACAAGTGGCGAATTCGTGATGGCGCTGCTGTCGCAAAGTTCCCATGCTGCTGTCAATGGTGAATATATTTACAACTTATCTAGATATGCGTATTCACCGCTGACTGTAGCAATACACGCTAAGGTCGGTTTACCCAAATATGAGTAATGTTTACTCATAATCGCCGAAAAGTGCACAACCTCATTTTATGGGTAAAGCCACGTTACCCATATTTGGGTATGATGCTTCTAAGAATAATATAGGTAAATTTTACTCACATATGAGTTTTTCAATTTGAGTAATTCTTACCCATATTTGAGTAAACGTTTCATATTTAATTTTCATAAATATCCTAGGGGCAAGACACTGTGCAAACGAGAGCAACTCTGAGAGATTCTGAGTAACTCTTTTTATCGATGATCGACGAAATTTGTCGAAAGACATCCCTAAAACTGCAATTTTCATTCAGCACATGCAACACTTTGTAGTTTGACATTGGTGCCAAATCACACTTTGGTATAAATGAAAGAAATTCTGAGGAACTGTGAGGAATTCTGAGCAACACCTCGAACACAGATTTGCTCTCGTTAGATCTGTCCTGCCCCTAGTAAATATCTATATTATTGCTTTTCTATCTTAATATATGAAGAATCCACAAAAAAATATTTATCGTTCTATTTGATTTATTTCAAAATAAAGAAGAGTTTATTGTACAAACATTTCCTTTAGTGGCCCCTCTCCTGTAGTCTGAGCGAGCCGGTGAGCATCTGCAGGGTTGAAGTTTTGCTCTTTACTTCAGTTTATAACATCGCCTCGCCAGCTAGGTGGCAGAAAGAGCCGGAACGTTGGTGAAGACCCCAGCAGCAACTGTACGCATCAATCACATCGGGGTAATCCCTTTCCAGAGGGAGCAACGAGGATGCTTCGAAAAGGATCATCCAGGAACGCGTCGGAGGTCAAATCGGCTGAAATACAAGTACGGTTAACGCTGGACTAACGCCAATGCCGTATGCCTTTAACTCACCAATGTTTTCCATAAACATTCATATTCAAATTCTTGCAATAGATGGGATTGAAGCTGTCTAGCGTGGCCGTTGAACTTTCACACAGATTCCGAAGCAAGTTCTCCACCTGCAGCGAACCATCTTTTTTAGCACGGCCATCCACTTTTTACAACGGCTGCTTCCATTATCGCTTCATAAGGTACCATCGTCAGAGGTGGAAGTTTTACTGTGCATTTTTCGTCAATGTTTGGGATATCCGAGTACCTTGGGATGAATGCGCTTGGGCGGCTGATCTAGTGGAATAAATGAAATATATAAAACTAGATTTTCAATGATTTCAATCATGCAACTTACCTGAAGCAAGATCCGATGGTCAACACAAACTGCCTTTCGCCTGTTAGTTTGAAAATTGATCCACATCTTGTTGGAACAATAACCAGCCACACAGGATCAGCAGCGGACATCCGAAACGAAAACCGGGCGAACAAACGACCGACACAAAGACTTTCGGAACCGCGTAGCGTGAATAAAAGAGGAACGCAAGAGCACTACAAATTAACGTCCTTTATTCTCTGCTGTTTGTACAGAACTAACTTTCTACTCACCGCTCGGTACAGTTCGTACCTACCACTTCTCTCTCCTCTGTCACGTTGTCTCGTTCGGAGTATGTGCAGTCATGGGCGTAGGAGATAATAATATTGCCCCTACTTCTTTTCTCAACACTCCTCCTCAATATTTTAACTCCTGCGAACTGGAACTTCCAAACCCATTGCCTTCGAAAACTTCAGCTGCTTCGTTCCTCCGAGAGGCTTGGTGAGGATATCTGCTTTCATTTCCTCCGAAGGACAATACAGTATACGAACCGTTCCTTTCTCCACAAGGTCTCTGGCAAAACACATACGGGTATCGATGTGCTTTGATTGTCGAGACTGCCGCTCTATCCCGATGAAATCGATGCAACTTCGATTATCTTCGTATATGACTGTAGCATCCGTTTGTTTGAGCTGCACTTCTTCCAGAAGACGTCGAAGCCAGACAACTTCTCTACACGCCTCCGAAAGGGCAACGTATTCGGCCTCCATGCTGGACAGAGCCACGTTTGTCTGTTTCCTGCTTGCCCAACAAATGACCGCATCACCAAGGCTGAACATATATCCGGTATTCGACTTTCGGTCTGCAGTATCTCCACTCCAGTCGGCGTCGCTGTATCCTTGCAGTACCATCGGTTCGCCCCTGACACTCTTTAATGTGAGCCGGTACTCGTTTGTTCTCAACAGATACCTGACGATCCTTTTCAATTCCGTCCAATCACATTCCGTAGGGTGACTGATTTGCCTGCTCAGAATGGACACACTTGCTGCAATGTCTGGGCGCGTGTTTACCGCTACATAGAGCAATGCCCCAGTCAGACTGCGGTAGAGCAGATTATCCGGCAACTGTTGGCTTCCATTTCTGTTACGATAGTAGCCTGGGTCAACGGGTATCTTGGAGCCTTTAGCTGTAGCAAGTCCATGCTTTTCAGCAACCTTCGCAATGTAAGTCTCCTGATCCATGCAAAAGTAACCGTTAGAGTCCCTGGATATACGGATTCCCAAGAAAGATTGAACCTCTCCCAGCGCCGACAGTTTAATTTTCTGCTGCAGCTTCGATGTCAGATTATGAATCTCGCCTTCATCAGAACAAACCACTATCATATCGTCCACGTAGAGTAGGAGGTACATCAATGTTCCATTTGCCATTACCTTTGTGTACAGACAGGGGTCTGCTCTCGACTGTACAAAGCCCAATTCAACCAACAATCCGTCCATTGTTTTATTCCAAATTCTGGCCGCTTGTTTTAGGCCATATAAGCTGCGTTGTAGTTTGCAGACCAGTCGCTCTTTACCAGGCGTTTCGAAACCTTTGGGCTGCTGCATGTACACTTCTTCTCTCAACTCACCGTTCAAATAGGCGTTCTTTACATCGATGTGGTGAACTGCCAGCTGCTTATGTCCTGCAATCGTCAGAAGAACTCGAAGGGTACTTTGGGTGGCTACCGGTGCAAAGACTGCGTCGTAGTCAACTCCATATCGCTGTCGAAAGCCCTGGGCGACGAGCCTAGCCTTGAAACGTGACACTCTACCATCGCTGTCCTCCTTTCGTTTGAAAACCCATTTACTACCAATCGCTGTGCGACCAGCCGGCAATTCCACGAGAGTCCAGGTTCCGTTTTCCATCAATGAGTTGTATTCGTCAAGCATTGCAGCCTTCCACATCTCCCGCTCAGGACCTTTAATTGCTTCTTCGTAATTTTGCGGCTCCTCTACCGCTAGCGCTACGTCGACCACATAATCCTCCAAACGCTTCGGAAGAACACCTCTCGTTTGTCTTTTGGTACTGCTTCCTCCGGCATCCGCTGGTTGTTCATCGCCAGAATCCCAGCCATGAAATTCCTCCTCTGAATCTTCACGCTCCTCCGGAACTGCTTGCTCCTCCTGCACTGCTGGCTCCTCCTGTGTCCCATCTTTACCGTTGTCCACGCTGATCTCAATCCATCCACCATCGTTCTTCTTGATAGAGTCCGAACAAGTTGCAACATCGTCCTGCAACTCTATGAACCGAGCATCACGACTGATGGTTACTCTATCAGTTTCAGGATTCACAAACCGATATGCTTTCCGGTCGGTGCAGTAGCCCACAAAAACTAGCTTCTGGGCCTTGGGGTCCAGTTTGGCGCGCTTGACTTCCGGTATGTGAACATAGGCGACAGTACCAAATACTCGCAGATGCTGCATCGACGGCTTCTTGTTGTACCATCTCTCGTAAGGGGTTGTATCTACAGATCGGGAGGGCAATCGATTCTGCAAATACGACGCTGTCATGATTGCCTCCCCCCAATACGCCTTCTTCAGTCCAGCATCTAGCAACATACATGTGGCCATCTCTTGTAGGGTCCGATTTTTTCGCTCCGCGACCCCATTCTGTTGCGGAGAGTACGCAGCAGTAATTTGAGCTTGAATACCTTCTTCTGCATAAAACTGCTTGAGTTCGTGGTTTACGTACTCCCCTCCGCCATCGGATCGAATCACACAGGGAGCTCTGCCAAAAAGGTTCTTAACGTGGGCCACGTATCGTTTAATACACGCTGCTGCATCGGACTTGTGCCGCAATAGGCACACCACTGTGTATCTCGAAAAGTCGTCTATGATCGTCATGAAGAATGCGTTCCCCCCCGGCGTTACATTCTTCATTGGCCCACAAACGTCCGTGTGGACCAAGTCGAGGACACGTTTAGCTCTATTGAGCGAAGCCTTGGGAAATGGAATTCTTGGCAATTTGCCTTGTAAACAATGCTCACATACCTGTCTAGCGCCGCAATCCTGCATAGCAAATCCAGTAGCAAGGTCTTCCGCTCGAATCCGCTCCAAAATCTTCGGATCTCGGTGTCCGAAACGCCTATGCCACATATGCTGACAGTTCAGCAAGTGACGTACTTCTTCACCAAGTTTAGCACGTTCCACTTCCTTGAGCATGTACAGATTTCCGTTCAATTCCGCCACTGCAATTACTTTTCCGCTTTCACTCTTGATTTCGCACTTTGTGTCCGTAAATTGTACTTTCAGTCCTTTTTGTGTTAACTTTCGCACTGAGATCAAGTTACTGTCCAGTTTTGGAATGTAAAGCACTTCTTTCACGACAATCTCTCGTGCCGTGCCATCATCGTCAACACACGTTATCACTCCCTCACCAATCCCAGCCGCCACGGTGACCGATCCGTCGGCCAAAATTACGTTCACACTTGCACTTTTATCCAACACACGAAAGAACTTTGCATCATTGGCCATGTGGCTAGAACAGCCACTGTCAATGTACCACGCACTCTTGTTTCGGTTGCTCCCAATAGTGAAACATATTGGAGCCTCTTCTTCAGATGCCTGCTTCGCTTTCGTGCCCGTATTCTTTCCACTATTCTTCGCACCACCACTGCCGCTAAGCTGTTTCAACTGATAGCAATCCTTTTTAAAATGTCCTGGCTTACGGCAGTGATAACACACGCGTTCCTTCCGTGGCTTGCTTTGCGACTTCATAGCTTTTTCACTTGTTCCCCCCGATCGATCGACACGGCGCTGGTATTCATCCAAAAGTTTCTGTTTCGCCAAACCGATCGTCTGGTCCGCATCAGGCCGACTCTCTAATGCGGTGACCAGCCCAGAATACGAGTCCGGGAGACTGCGGTATATCATCGCGATTTTCATTGGTTCGTCCAAGGGCAAACCCGCACAAGACAACCGATCGAAAAGTTCTTCGATCTCAAATATATGCTTTTCCATATTCCCGCCATCACTCATATTCAAACTGCATATCTTCTTCAATATTGACACTCGCGACGTTGTCGTTGTTTTCATGTGGTAATCCTTCAATTGCTGCCACGCGACACTAGCTTCATCCACGTCTTTCACCAGGCTTAGCTGATTGTCGTCCAGCAGCAGTACAATCGTTGCTAAAGCCTTCATATTCGCAGTCTTCCACGCCGGAGTAACCGGGATCGGCTTCGCTTCACTGATAACCGTCCACAGTTCGTCCCTTTTCAACATCATTTCTACCCGCATCTTCCATGTTTGGTAGTTTTCGTTATTCAGTCGCGGCAAAACAAATTTCTCAGCCATTCTTCTTTGATATTCGCAATACCGAACACAAAACAAAACAAACTTTCCAAGTCCCACACACGCGACAGTTCAATTGGCAACACTAGTCAGTACAGTTACTCGCCCGCCTTCCGAGCGTCACACGAAGCACGTTCAGATTGACTGAAGACCGAACTGTCTCACACCAGTCGAGTACTGTACACGGCAAGCCAACTCCACCACAATCGCAATCACAGGACGCTCCCCTCCACTCAACTGATCAAATTTTCACTCAGCACCGCCTGCTCGAATTTGCCCGGCCAACGCACCGCACATGTGCAAATCACACCGCGCAGAATGATTCCTGAACGAAAATGCACACGCGAAATTTGATCTTCCTCTTTTCACAGAACTGGGCCGTATAACCTGTTGGAACAATAACCAGCCACACAGGATCAGCAGCGGACATCCGAAACGAAAACCGGGCGAACAAACGACCGACACAAAGACTTTCGGAACCGCGTAGCGTGAATAAAAGAGGAACGCAAGAGCACTACAAATTAACGTCCTTTATTCTCTGCTGTTTGTACAGAACTAACTTTCTACTCACCGCTCGGTACAGTTCGTACCTACCACTTCTCTCTCCTCTGTCACGTTGTCTCGTTCGGAGTATGTGCAGTCATGGGCGTAGGAGATAATAATATTGCCCCTACTTCTTTTCTCAACACATCTGAGCTATTTTTGCAAGCTAGACGTAGTAACTATTGCTAAGAATTATTCTTAGCTATTAATTATGGTTATAAAGGATTTAAATAGACCAACAACTATTTAAAACTATTAAAAACAAACACTACACTGTACGCGACAACAGCGACTAAAATGTTTACAACTCGGCTTGGCAAGAATAAAATTTTCATCCAAATATGAGTAAGTCACGTTTACCCATATTTGAGTAAAGTCACTTTACTGATAAAATGAGTTAATTTTACTAATATTTATCGATAAAATTTACCCATATTATGGGTTATGCATGTAAAACCCAAATATGGGTGAATCAACTACCCATATTTGGGTAAACTGACCTTAGCGTGTACCTGCTGCTTAGGTGACACCTAGGGGCAAGACAATGTGCAAACGAGAGCAACTCTGAGAAATTCTGAGTTTCTCTTTTTATCGATGAACGACGAAATTTGTTGAAATACATCCCCAAAGCTGCAATTTTCGTTCAGCACAAGCAACACTTTGCAGTTTGATATTGGTGCCAGACCACACTTTGGTATACATGGGAGAAAATCTGAGGAACTGTTAGGCATTCCGAACAACACTTCGAGCACAGATTTTCTCTCGTTAGATCTTTCTTGCTCTAGGGGCGTGTGATCTGGCACCTAGGGGAAGACAGATCTAACGAGAGGAAATCTGTGCTTGAAATGTTGTTCAAAATTCCTCACAGTTCCTCAAATTTTCTCCCATTTATGCCAAAGTGTGATCTGGCACCAATGTCAAACAGCAAAGTGTTGCGTATGCTGAATGAAAATTGCAGTTTTGGGGATGTCTTTCGACCAATTTTATGGATCATTGACAAAAAGAGTAACTCAGAATTTCTCAGAGTTGTTCTCGTTTGCATAGTGTCTTGCCCCTAGTCTGGCACCTTGGCTGGCACCAATGCCAAACTGCTTGCAAACTGCAAAGTGTTGCGTGTGGTGAATGAAAATTGCAGCTTTGGGGATGTCTTTCGACAAATTTCGTCGATCATCGATAAAAAAGTACCTCAGAATTTCTCAAAGTTGCTCTCGTTAGCACAGTGTCTTGCCCCTAGGTCTTGCCCCTAGCCCTGGTCATTGTAATTGTGGAGCCTCGTAGCTGTGCAGTTAAGGTCAGGGCTTGTTCACAAATGTCATAACGCTGGAGGGGGTGGGTGGGTGTCCTTCATGGTGTTACAGCCCGAACAAATAAAAATTTTCCCTATATAATAGTGTTACGAAGGGGTGGGTTTGTGTGGCGTTATGAAATTTGTGAATGAACCCTCACCAAGTCAGGGGCAAGACAGATCTAACGAGAGAAAATTTGGTCGAAGTGTTGCTCAGAATTCCTCACTGTTCCTCAGATTTCTTTTCCCATTTATACCAAAGTGTGATCTGGCACCAATGTCAAACTGCAAAGTGCTGCACCAGCTGAATGAAAATTGCAGTTTTGGCCGAGGTTCTGGGGATGTCTTTCAACAAATTTCGTCGATCATCGATAAAAAGAGTAAAGCCTAGTACTCAGATGGCAAGAAATGAGGTCAAGGAAAAAAGTGCATTTTTACCAAAGTAATTTTGACAGTCGATCTTGAGAGAGAAAAAAGAAAAAAATCGACGAAACTCTTTGTTTACCAATCTGACTGACTTGGAATGAAACCGGGACAATCGGCAAGAACAAGCGAACTCCCCTACCAGGAGCAGGCATGAATCTACTGATCTGGACCGCAGCAAACTGGAAGATTGACCAGCAATCCGAGGCGCTCCAGCTCTATTTGACCGGTGATAATCTGAGCGGGCCAACTAGCTGTTTGCTGCAACCGGACACGATAAGTTTTTGAAAACATATAGCTGCTGGAAAATGGTATGATTTCGATTTTGAAAAGGAAATGCTTCGGGTATTCGGGAAATCCACCGGCGCTTCCTCCAAGGATTCCTAAGCAGGAATTCCGTCGAGGATTCCTCCAGAAATTTCTTCGGTGATTCCTCCAGCAATTTGTGCAGAAATAACTCCAGGATTTCCTCCGGAGATTCATCTTTAAAGTCCTTCTAGAATTCCTCCAGAAGTTCTTCCGGGAATTCCTCCTAGGATTCCTTCGGAAATCTATCTGGAGATTCCTTCAGAAATTCTACCAGGAATTCCTTCGGGGATTCCTCCAAAAATTCATTCGGGGATTCCTCCAGGAAATCCTTCGGGGATTCCTCCATTAATTCCTTCGGGGATTCCTCCAGGAATTCTTTTGGAGATTCCTTCAGAAATTCCTTCGAGGATTCACAAGGAATTCCTTCGAGGATTCCTCCGAAAATTCCTTCGGGGATTCCTCCAGGAATTCCTTCAGGGATTCCTTCAGGAATTCCTTTGGGGATTGCTTCGGGAATTCCTTCAGGGATTCCTTCGGGAGTTCTTCCAGGAATTCTTTCGGGGATTCCTTCAGAAATTCCTTCGGGGATTCCTCCAGGAATTCCTTCCTGGATTCCACCAGGAATTTCTTCGCGGATACTTACAGGAATTCCTTCGAGGATTCCTCCAGGAATTTCTTCGGGGATTCCTCCAGGAATTCCTTCGGGGATTCCTCCAGGAATTCCTTCGGTGATTCCGAGGGTGATTCCTCCAAGGATTCCTCCAGGAATTGCTCCACGGATTCCTCCAGGAATTCCTCCAAGGAGTCCTCCAGGGATTCCTCCAGGAATTCCTTCAGGGATTCCTCCAGAAATTCCTCTAGGGACTCCTCCAGGAATTCTTTCGGGGATTCCTTCAGAAATTCCTTCGGGGATTCCTCCAGGAATTCCTTCCTGGATTCCACAAGGAATTTCTTCGCGGATACTCACAGGAATTCCATCGAGGATTCCTCCAGGGATTCCCCCAGGAATTCCTCCAGGGATTCCCCCAGGAATTCCTCCAGGGATTCCCCCAGGGATTCCTCCAGGAATTCCTCCAGGGATTCCTCTAGGAATTCCTCCAGGGATTCATCCAGGAATTCCTCCAGGGATTCCTCCAGGAATCCCTCCAGGGATTCCTCCAGGAATTCCTCCAGGGATTCCTCCAGGAATTCCTCCAGGGATTCCTCCAGGAATTCCTGCAGGGATTCCTCCAGGAATTCCTCCAGGGATTCCTCCAGGAATTCCTCCAGGGATTCCTCCAGGAATTCCTCAAGGGATTCCTCCAGGAATTCCACCAGGGATTCTTCCAGGAATTCCTCCAGGGATTCCTCCAGGAATTCCTCTAGGGATTCTTCCAGGAATTCCTCTAGGGATTCTTCCAGGAATTCCTCTAGGGATTCCTCCAGGTATTCCTCTAAGGATTCCTCCAGGAATTCCATTAGGAATTCCTCCAGGAATTCCATTAGGAATTCCTCCAGGAATTCCATTAGGAATTCCTCCAGGAATTCCATTAGGAATTCCTCCAGGAATTCCATTAGGAATTCCTCCAGGAATTCCATTAGGAATTCCTCCAGGAATTCCATTAGGAATTCCATTAGGAATTCCTCCAGGGATTCCTCCAGGAATTCCTCTAGGGATTCCTCCAGGAATTTCTCTAGGAATTCCTCCAGGAATTCCTCTAGGGATTCCTCCAGGAATTCCTCTAGGGATTCCTCCAGGAATTCCTCTAGGGATTCCTCCAGGAATTCCTCTAGGGATTCCTCCAGGAATTCCTCTAGGGATTCCTCCAGGAATTCCTCTAGAAATTCCTCCAGGAACTCCTCCAAGGATTCCTCCAGGAATTCCACCAGGAATTCCTCCAGGGATTCCTCCAGGAAATCCTCCAGGGATTCCTCCAGGAAATCCTCCAGGGATTCCTCCAGGGATTCCTCCAGGAATTCCTCCAGGGATTCCTCCAGGAATTCCTCCAGGGATTCCTCCAGGAATTCCTCCAGGGATTCCTCCAGGAATTCCTCCAGGGATTCCTCCAGGAATTCCTCCAGGGATTCCTCCAGGAATTCCTCCAGGGATTCCTCCAGGAATTCCTCCAGGGATTCCTCCAAAAATTCCTCCAGGAATTCCTCCAGGGATTCCTCCAGGAATTCCTCCAGGGATTCCTCCAGGAATTCCTCCAGGGATTCCTCCAGGGATTCCTCCAGGAATTCCTCCAGAGATTCCTCCAGGAAATCCTCTAGGGATTC
>NW_026917702.1:0-1007 GCF_035046485.1 Aedes albopictus
GCAGATCTCTATAATGTAGGATTACTAATTTTAGTGATCCATTCCCTACAAATTAAACCCCATAATCCCTTCAAAATCTCATTGCAATGAGTTATTGCCGGTATGCTTTATCATTGACAAGAACAGTCAATTAGCATTTGATTGTGTACAAAACAGGTATTGATCATCCTGCCCCATCTAGGGTGCTCATTATGCCCCACCTCCATGATTTTATACGTTTTTAAAAACTTTAAATTTTGTAACATTTATAGCTTTATTCAAAATTTCAACGATTAGTTTTTGTCAGTTAAAGTTGAAAAGAGGATTGTGCGTCAAAATTACACATTGATTGCGCTTATTTTACTGGATTTGGTGGCAAAATGCTTAAGTTGCTCATTATGCCCCGCCTAACCCTAGATGTTATTGGAATATTTCGTACACGAACTTCCTACTACCTGAAATAGGAGTAGCTTTAACCACCTTTAACCTTGGATTTGACCTGGTTCTATGTAACTCGAGATGTAACTGATACATGAATCATCTATAATAAATGTAGACAACGAATGTCAGAAGCTACGTGATTTTTCCCGTCAACTTGACCTGAAGAATGTTTACACAGCAAAAAATAATGTAATCCGCCTCGATGTAATGTCGTCGATGTATCAAATACTCGATTTAATCGCAATTTTTTGATACGAAATCACACCATTTCGATGCTATATTACATCATCCACGAAATTACATAAAAATTCTATGAGCCTCTGCACGAATCTGGCGTACTGCGGTACTGCTCACTCCCACAGAAAATTTGATAAACAGTTCGCACAGTAAAAGTCAAATGTGACTTTTACTGTGCGCGGTGTTTTCAAATTTTCTGTGGGAGTGAGCAGGACAGGGCAAATTCGTACAGAGGCTCATACCCAAATGCCTTTACGCCAAACCTGTGTAATATTTACATCGAAAGAATGTGAATATTACACAGAAATAGGTGCAACCAAGCGCAACTCTATAGAGTGTGACCATCTTGC
>NW_026917702.1:1030-13817 GCF_035046485.1 Aedes albopictus
TTGAATCAGTTCTTAATCTTTCATTTTCGGTTTCAGTAACGTTTTTTGGGTTTCGGAGACAGTAGGTTGTTGGCCTAAGGTCTAATATCCACCGTGGTGGGGCTGCCACCTTAGGTATAGCTTCCGGTGGAGGAGCATTTCATATTCAGCCGCTGGATGCCAGACCAGACGCTGTTTGAGCCGCACCTCCTTGGTGAACAGACGCTCGAGACGTACCTCCTCAATCTAGCTGAAGCTAAGCACACAACTCTTAGCTGGCGGTATTTGTCATCGCTTGACCCGTGGAAGCATGAGGTAGGAACTTGTGAGGATCAGAGCTATGTTGGACGCTCTCCTTTTCGACTCACCGTTTTGCAGCCCAACCATCATAAAACCAAAATAAAATGTAATAAGTTTTATGAGGAGTCTGGAAACCTCTACAAGACTAATTGGCTGTCAAACTATTACTTGGAATATGCACCATTTAAGCTGAATTATGTGGCAGAGGCGCTAGATATCTACAGGACAATAGAGAATATTATCTCTTTATTTCTCAAACATGTTTCGCACCGTGAACAGACACTTAAAACGCATCAGTTTGGACCAAATGTATCTAAAAATAGATTTTATTGCAGAGGATGACTAACTTTATATCTTCTATTTGTTTACCTGCCTGGCATTCCTTCTACTGAATAAAATCAGAAATACAATATTGAATTACACTGTCTATGTTATACAGATTTCCACTTGTAAAAATAAATCAAGACTATTTCGTGCCTTCAAATCGAAACATTGTATGCATTTTTTTTTTCGTATGCCCGTCATCCAACCAGGCCAAAAGTTTGCGTTTGGAAGGCAACTCTTTGCGATTTGCAAGTGACAAATAAATTTGTCCACAAGTTTTATCTCCTCGGCTGTCGGGTGCTACCCATGGCCTGGCCATGCTGCCACTCCCGCCGGTTGAAAATTTATTTGCCAAATGCAGATTTACCGTTATCGCGTAAATTGATTTTTCAGATCGCTTTTTGCCCAAAAGTTTTGCTATGTAGCTAGCAATGCGGTATAGTTTTGGTCTGGTGCTTTGTGTCTTTGCTTCCAGCCGTTTTTGTTTTCGATGATCATTTTGTTCTGCTGGTGGAAAATTCTTTACTGTACTTACGGTTTTATTATTTCACATTGTTTGCTCGTGTTGAAATTTTTGCGGTTAAACGTGCGTTACTGGGATAAATGGATTTGAATCGAGAGTTTTCATGTGTGAAATTGATAAAACCAAAAAAAAAAAAACATTCCTATGGATATCGGGAAAAAAATGCGATGCCTTGTTATTTGAATATATTTATTGGATCTCTGATGTTCTAATAAATTAATTTTACGTCAACCTTGTAGAAACAACCATTGATCATTCAAGCGGATTTATTTTTCTGCGTAAAATCGATCTGATCATTTAAATTCTACTATCTATCTATCTGCATTGAAGTGTAATTACCGTAAGATTCAATTTACGTCGCCGCTTTTCTTCAGGTAATTAATTGCATAATTGAATTTCACTGCAAATTATTCATTTTCTTTTCCTGACGAAGAAAAACGGACTGCATTTAATTGCATCCTACAGCAAGCTTTGAGATGCGTCTCACCTAGATTTCTGAAGTAACTTTTTCGTGTCTTTGCCCAGGAAAGAGGTATCATTTACATTTTCTCCCTAGACACAGAAGGAGGTAAAGTTGCCTGACTGAGTTCTAGTATTTATTCTTTGAGTAAAGTTATTAAATTAGTTTCCTTTGCTGGGTTGTATTTGTTCATTCCGTGCTTCATTTTGTTGATCCATAAAGAGCTGTGCCATTATTCATTCAGGTTGCATACTTTGACTGTGCCGTGCCGCAACACCTGTCACATCGGATTCACTGAATTTATGAATCTTTTAAATTTCTTTTTATTAACCTAATAAAATGACAATTCGCACGTTCTACAGTCAGGGGCTGCTAGCAGATACTGTGCTGGCAGATACTAGGTGGTCTCGATCGATTGTATCATACGCCGATTTAAAATCGATGAACAAGGAATGTGTGGGCAGGTTGTATTCGCGGTATTCATGCAACAAGTGATGGATGGCAAACATCTAGTCCGTTGTAGCGCGTTCACCCATTAATCCAGCCTAAACTCTCCACAAACTCTCTTGCAATCGGTGATAGACGGCGGCATAAAATTTGAGAGAGTACCTTGTAGGCAGCGCTCTGTACTCGGTATCGCGCGGTAGCTCCCGCAATCCACTTGACGCTCTTTTGTAGATAGGACACACGATACCTCCCATAAATTTATCCGGTAATACTTCTTCCTCTCAAATCTTGGTAATGACTCAGTGTAGTGCTCTCATCAATACTTCTCCACCGTACATTAGAATCTCGCTTGGTAGTTTAGGTGATCTGCTCTAGTGACTTTTTTTCCTTAACCATAGCGGGAAAAATCTGCTCAACAGACACCCTAACAGGAAGGTTAGGGAAGTGTGGGGTTAAGGCCGTCTTCTACAACACTAGTAAAAGCCAGGACTACTCTCTCCTCGACCCACTAAAACACATTCCTATGGTCGCCAAATCATTCGTCTCTCCTGAACCACCAAGAAGGTATTGCTTCAGAGAGGGGCTAGTGCACATCGCACCCACAAGGTTAGCTGCGTAGCCTAGCAGCAACGAACATCGATGACTCGCTCTGGAGAGTCCATCACGGTAACATGCTGGCGCTTAGCCAGTTTCCCGAGTGGTCCGCGCCACTCCCTTTGTCCTCAAGGCGGGCAGGGTCAACCCCGCCCGCGCTCAACTGCTTTGCAGACATCAATAATTCATGCCCACGTGCAACCCGATCTGACCTGCTGAAGGCAAGGGTATCACAACCCTTCAGGCCCTATCAGCTGCACCAGAAGGTTGCTGACAGCAGGGTCTCCACCTGCCCCGACCCTTCCCGGGGACTCCTTTTCAACCGCGGGCTCGGATCCAACCCAGTAGACCGACGCCACGACAGCACCGCTACCGGGGCTTCCTCTCCGCGGCCACTTAATCGCTGTAAGGGTCGATCTCGACCGCAGAGCACCGGTATGACCTACGAAGCCGACTTCGAACCCCTGGACCACCTATTGTACTGCATCTGGACTAGCCATTCTCCGAGTCTGGACCAAATTGTCCGGAGTTGTGTCCTCCCCGCATGTGGCAAGCATGCGGTCACGCATTGTGCGAAAACGCGGGCACACGAACAAAACGTGTTCCGCCGTTTCCTCTAAACCATTGCACACTGGGCATTCGGGAGAATCCGCATGAACGAAACGGTGTAGATAATGTCGGAAGCAACCATGACCTGTAAGGACCTGTGTCAGGTGGAATGTAACTTCCCCATGGCGCCTATTAATCCAACTATCTACCCTCGGTATCAACCTATGGGTCCACCTTCATTTAGTGGAACTGCCCCACGCGCGCTGCCATTTGGCCATGGAGGCCATCCTGGCAGCCCTGCGTATGCCTCTTGTGCCGCGCATTTCGAAGCATTCCATGTCCTCACTGATAAGAATGCTGATAGGCACCATACCAGTAATGACGCAGAGAGCGTCGTGTGACACGGTACGGTACGCGCTCGCAACCCTCAGGCACATAAGCCTGTAAGTACTTTCCAGCTTCCGTCGGTAGCATTCAGTACTTAGCGCGGTGCCCCACGCCGGGCCGCCATACCTAAGTATGGACGTAGCAACACTAGCCAGAAGCTTGCGCTTACTGGCGTACACCGCAGAGCTATTGGACATCATCCGGGACAGTGCCGCAATAGCTGTGGAGGCTCTTTTACAGGCATAATCGACGTGGCTACCGAAGGTAAGCTTATCATCGATCATCACGCCCAAGTGTTTGACGGAGCTCTTTGACAGGATATTGCACTCTCCTATACTGATCTCCGTCTGCTGCTCCGACTTCCGGTTGTTAACAACCGTCACCTCTGTCTTGTAGTGAGCCAGCTCCAGTTTCCTGGACCGCATCCACGCCTCCACAACCTTTATCGAGTGGTCGGTAGTCAACTTCACCTCCTCGATCGTTTCACCGTAGACTTCGAGCGTAATGTCGTCGGCAAATCCGACAATCTCCACTTCCACTGGGTACTCTAACCTCAACACCTCGCCGTACATGACATTCCATAACATCGGACCCAGGATGGAACCTTGCGGGACTCCTGAGGTTATGTGAAAGCACTTCCGATCCACCTCCGTGTCGTAAACTAGTACGCGATTCTGAAAGTAGCTTTCGAGAATCTTGTACAGGTGATCCGGTATCCCCAGACGCAAGAGCGCATCGGCAATAACAGACCAGCTGGCGCTATTAAACGCATTCCTTACATCCAGAGTCACTACCGCGCAGAACCGAATTCCCCTCTTCTTAGGCTCGAGTGCTTACTCGGCGGTTTTTGTAACCGACAAGATAGAGTCTACGGTGGACCTCCCCTTCCGGAAGCTGTACTGGTTGCTCAAAAGACCATTTTCGCCCTCAGTGAACCTCAACATTCTATTGAGGATGATCTTTTTGAGCACCTTCCCCGCAGTGTCAATCAAGCATATTGGTTTATATGCCGAAGGGTCTCCGGGTGGTTTCCCCTCCTTTGGCAATAGTACCAGGCTCTGCCTCTTCCAAGCTTCTGGGAAAACTCCCTCGTCCAGGCATTTCTGCATAGCAGACCTGAATATCTCGGGAGCCTCTGCAATAGCTACTTTTAAGGTCAGGTTCGGAACTCCGCCCGGACCTGGGGCCTTACCTACGCTAAGGGACTTAGCTATCCCCTCAAGTTTCACCTCGGTGACCCTCTCCTCATTGCCAGCCCCAGTCCCCGGCTGTCCTACGAAAGGAGGCCAAGGACTAGGATCATGACGCGGAAGAAGTCCTCCAATGATCCCCTCCAACATCTCTGGAGATTGCTCTGTAGGAGCCATCACATCTCTCGTCTTGGCCATAACGATCCTGTAGGCGTCACCCCACGGGTTCGTATTGGCACTCTAACAGAGACCCTCAGAGCAGGCCTTTTTTCTTGCTCTTATCTCGGTCTTAAGCGCGGCTTTTGCAGCGGCGAACACCACCCGCCGTTCGTTTCGCTCTGCTTCTGATCGTGCTCGCTGCATCCGCCGCCTAGCCCGTAGGCAGGCGCGGCGCAGGTCCGCAATCGCGTCGGTCCACCAGTAAGCCGGTGGCATCCCATTTCTAGGGTGGACTCGCCTAGGCATGGTCGCATCACACGCACGCGAGAGCACCGCTACCAGCTCGTCGCCGTCTAGAACGATTAAGTTTCGCTTACGGCGGAGCGCCTCCCTAAATACCCCTTCGTCCAAGTATGATGTCTTCCACCTGCGAGGGCTTGGCCTTGGCCTAGCCGCCTCTTCTACTATCCGCTGTCTGCTGTTGTTGTAGTCGATAATGTAGCGAACCGCCAGGTGGTCGTTGTGAGTGTAGCCATCATCTACTCTCCAGTTCGAACTACTTTTTAAGCCAGGACTACAAAAGTTCACGTCAATAATTGACTCCGCTCCGTTTCGACTATAGGTACTCTTGGTATCGACATTAGCCAAGTCGACATCTAAGATGGCCAGTGTTTCTAGCAGGATCTGACCTCGCTGGTTCGTGAAACGGCTTCCCCATTCCGCAGCCCAGACATTAAAGTCACCCTCTATTACCACTGGTCTTTGCCCGGTTAGCACGGTCGTTAAGCGGTCCAGCATTTGCGTGAACCGATCGATCGGCCAACGATGCTCCAGTGGCTTTGTTGTATTCAACCGACCAACCTCCTCCTCAATCTTCTGGAGGTCAGGGCCGGAAATCTTTTCGTACTAAGCACGAACTCCTCTGTTTACAACGCCAGTTTCGGTAATGCTACAGCCACCTCTCGACCACCTTACGCTCGCGCGTGAGAAGATTCTCGTGGTTGTCTCGGCACATGTAGGCTTGTGGCAGAAAGCCTCTACGCGAGCAGCTTAGCTTCTCATAGAACTTCCGTGTGCCCTTAGCGCGGTACAGTTTTTCCAACTTCTTCCTCCGGAAGACTGAGTTATGCCTGTTCCGTGCCTATCTATAACGTCCCTCGTACGGCGTTGCAACATCCTTGCCCATGATGCATTCTTCTCGTTTTTTAACTGTTCACACTCGCCGTCGTACCAGTCGTTTCTGTGTCCCGGAGTTTCGTAGCCTAGTGCTGCAGCTGAGCTACTACCTATGGAGGAGCGGATGTGCCACCAGCCATCTTCAAGTATTGCTGCGCTAAGCTGCTCTCCCGTTCGTAGGACCACTGCTATCTGCTGCGCGTAGTCTAGAGCCACGATGCTGGGTCATTAGGCCAGATGGTCTTTAGGCCGAATGGTCATCAGGACGAATTCAAAGTTAGCCATTGTTTTTACCTTTTCCAACAATTTTTGCCAAAAACTAGTTTAACAATGAAACTAGAAAGAATAGCCTATGTTTTAAAGAAGGAAAAAAATACGAATTGAATATCAGCATTGCTGATTCAGCAGTTTCAGCGCCAAAAACTATTTTAGCAATGATACTAAAGTCGACTCCCCATGTCTCGATGTTCTACATCTCGATATCTCTCCCTATCTCGATGGTTTGATCGATCCCTTCAGTCTACGTACATTTTTCCTCTCTACATGTCGATATCTCCTTATCTCGATATCTCCCTATCTCGATGCGATCTTGATCGTTTTTGTTCTAGATTTTCTCTCTATATGTCGATATGCCCATTTTCACAGGTTACTAGACCTCGTTTCCCAGGTGCAAAACATTATGGAAAGGCAGAGTGACATCTGTTTGTTGTTGGGTTTTCCTAGTAACGGAGGTTTTTTTCAATCTAGTACATATGCATTACAAATTGATTCTTCAGTTCGATCTCTCCCTATCTCGATGGTCCCTTTAATATCGAGACCTGGAGAGTCGACTGTAGAAAGAACAGCCTATATTTAAAAGAAGGAAAAATTCATGGGTAAAATATCAGTAGATTCAGCATCAATAAAGTATCTTCGTGCCTGTCACACGATACACACATGCAAAATGGTCATTTGCAGAGGAAGCTCTCAGTTAGCTGAGAAGCAGGCTTTGTCTCAGTGGGGACGTAACGGCAAGAAGAAGACCCAATGACCATTCGGCCTGATGACCATTCGGCCTAATGACCATTCGGCCTAATGACCATTCGGCCTAATGACCATTCGGCCTAATGACCTTCGGCCTAATGATCTTCGGCCGAATGGCCTGACACCTAGAGCCACTTCTACGTTCCACAACCGCTCGATGTTGAGCCACGGCTGAAACCTGTGATTTCAGCAAATTTCGGGACTCCGCCATTAGAGATCAGCTGGTCTATGGCGTCCATGATAAAAAAATTGCAACAAAAGCTTTTGGATGAGGAAAAACTAAACCTTAAAACAGCAGAGCGTATTTTAAAAACAAAGCAAGTGGCGGCAAATAGCTCTCAGGCAATCAATAGGAATGGAGAGGTACATCCAGCTAGGGAAAGATTAGGATGGAAAACCCCTAGTGGCGTTTCAAGAAGTTACCAGGAACGAAATGGCGTAGAAAGAGGCAGGGAGACAAATCGTTTTGAAAGAGGACGCGATGATAAACGGGTGCAGCATTCATACAGAAGTTATAGGTCCAGGTCTAGATCCCAAACAAGAAGTCGTTACGCAAATTTAATTTGTTACTATTGTAATCTGAGGGGGCACATACAAAAGAATTGCTACAAATACCTCAATAAGCAAAAGAATTCAGTAGGGAATCCGGTTAATTTCCTGAGTGAGGTAGCTAGCGAAGAAGATCCATATGATTATTTCAAGCGGTTAAGAAAGGACTACGACAGTGATACGGATTCAGATTGCCATCGAAGCACATCTTCTCACGGCCCACATGGGGGCAGATAAAGCTCACCAGGAGAAATGAAAGGAGACGAAATGTATCATTCCAAGTCAAAGAGCGGACTGACGACAGGCGTGGCCGAAAGAGAAGGTACACGGCATCGGATGACGAAAAACCTTTTAGTGGGTTTGAAGAATCGAGCGAACCTCAACCTACGCGAAGTGAATTACATCCAGAGGCGCTGCAGAAACACTCGAATACCGAAGATGCAGTCGGTGATCAGTTCATCGGAACTCGGAGATCAAGTAGGAAGAAGAAAAAGCCAGAGGAAGAAGTTTTTGTATTATTGATCAATAGGGAGTGTTTAAAAAGGCGATTGAAAATGAATTATAAAAAGGACACATTTGAGTGGGTTCTATATAAATTGAATAAAGCGATCTGAATTAATTATGCTAAGTCGTTCTGAATTCTAAACTAAAAAGGGAAGGAATTGTAACATACACTAGAAATTGATATGTTTTTATTTGAAGTGTAGAACAGCAAATTTCATTACACATACTAAGTGGGGTAACCTGACAGCAAAGAATAATGTACCTTGCTCCCACCAAAGTTTAGCTGTTGACAGAAGTAAATAAATTAGTTCTCTTGAACTTCGACTGTGATCCTGTCTAGACGTCTTTCTTAATAATTACCCGTGAAAGAACAATTCAGGGGGTAGGGGTGTCGAATTATCAAGAAAATTCCCTTACGTAATAAATGTACAGTCCCAAAGAACTTACCGTCGATTAGAACGTGGACGATTTGGTTTTCTGTTTGATGGTCGGGTGATCTCCAGGTGGCTTTATGGATATCTTTTGGGGCCTATTCCCACTTTAACACAGTTTCAATTGTGTACATGCTGGCCTTATATACACAGTATCGATTTATAAATACATTACGGCTCGAGCTGCCTCGTTTCTTGGGATACAGTTGTTTGCAGTAAATGTTGACTTTTAGGCTTAAGTGTCTTCCTAGGCGACTGACGGCATTTGGCCCAAAACCAACGGACCAGAGTTCAAGATTTTCATGATTTAAAGATTTGAAAACATAAAAATAAAAATAAATAAACTAAATACGTAAACGTAATAATAATAATCAATTCGATAACAAGAAAATGGCAAACATTAAACAGACGAAATAATAAAAAGAAGAAAAAGAAATAGTAAAAGAAGATGATGTTGAGGAAGAAAATAAATGTTTCAGATTAAAATAAAACGTTATGAGCTGAGATAACGAATTCCCATTTGATTCTCTTTTAATAATGAGATCCCGATAGTCGCCACAATAATGGCACTTAACCGAATATGATTTCAATGTAACATAATTACGAACCATTTAATGGTAAAACTGTAATTATCCAAACGGCCAGCCGACCTGGTGCCAGCATCCACTTGTCCGACACGCCAGCGACATCTGATTAATCGACGGGTAGATGGCGAAAATAAAAACGAATCATTTCCAGCCATCACTGTCGGTGAATTGTGTGCACTCGACTCGTGTGATGGTGATGAACGAAAATGAGGTGGTAATGATAAAATCATGTTTTAAAAACGGGGTTTATAAAAAAGCCACACTCGTCGACCGCATATCGCGCATACAAAAACGAAAAACTGGACCGCAAAAAAGCGAGAATAATGGCGGTTTGAGCTTTTCAGAAGTATGTTTGCACAAAAGGCGAGAATAAATCATCCAAAAAGCCATTTGCTTTTGATGCTTGGTTCCGGCCTCCGGAACGGATGGGGCTGGGCAGCGGACGGAAACGACAATGGAATCCTAGACGAGCAAAGGAGTGAAGCATGTGTATGTCGAGCAGAATGAAAAAATAATTGGAATGCGGTTAACGCCATCATGATGAAAGATTATGCCTTTTCATAGAAAGCCTTTTCCTCTCTTTGTGCCGGGCTATGCACGTTTTTGTTTTGCCGCAAAAACAGAAATTTTCAGTTGTGAGTTACACGTGGTTGACATTTATGTGACCTTTTAAAGGGCTATTCACACCAACGGGCCGGGACCGGGGCCGGGCCGCCGCCGGGGCCGGGGCTCGACGGGACTGTTTTCGCTTCGTTCTCACTGCAGACCGTGCTCACCGGGCTAGCGCATGCGCACCAGCAATTTATGTTGCGCGAACTGTCATTTGTTTTGTTTTTGCTTCTGCGCAGTGTCTCCCGATGTGTTTTGATGTGCAGTAACAATGATGCAGAAAGGGAAATCAAATGAATTACTGGCAGAACGTTTGTGCGATTTCAGGCAAATTCATGTTTGGATTCTACTGGAAGTTTTTTTGCAATTCCTCCAGCGTTTGCTTGTGGGTTTCATCCAGGACTTTCTTTTGTTATTCCTACAGGAGTCTGGCATTCCTCCAGCTCTTTTTTTGATTTCCCTGGGATTTTTTCAGGTTTTTCCGGAAATTACTAGAGGACTCAAGGGAATTTCTCCAAAAATACCTCCATTTACACCTTCCAGGAATACCTGCAGGGATTCATTTAGAAAAAAAAATTCTCAACGGTGTCCACTCCAAATTCTTCCAGGAATTCCTCCAGAAATTCATCCCCGAATTCATACAGGAATTCTTCAGGAATTGTTCAAGACATCAGGAATTCTTCCAGGGATTTCTCCAGTTAATATTTGAAGAAATTGTTCCAGGACTTTCACCAGGAATTCATACAAGGATTTGCCTAGGAATTCCTCTAAGGATTCCTTCAGAAATTTATCCACGGTGGCCCACAGAAATTCTTCCGGTTATTTTTCCATGAATTCCTGCAGGTATTATTCCAGGAATTCCTACAGCAATTCCTCCAGGGATTTCTCTACGGATTCCCCCAGGAATTTCTAAAGAGGATTCCTCCAGTGATTCTTCCATAAATACAGCAACTACTCCAGGAAATTCTCTAGAATTCCTTCCAGAAATTCTGCCAGAATAGGGTAACGGTCGAATTCTGGACCCCTAGAGGACATTAGTTTGAATTTAAACTAAAATCAAACAGATTCAGAGAGTGTTACACATAATGATGATGTTGGTATGACCGTAAAAGCCTCCACTGTCCGCCAAAAATACCCACAAGTTCATTTCTGGCTCAAAATTTGATGAAAATAACTGATTTTTGAAGCATCAGTTTTCACTATTTTGGACACTTCAATTTATTTTGGACCCTCTTAAGTATATATTTTGGACACCCGGTGTTTAAACCCACTTGAAACTGTTTTAGAAGAATCTGCCACTTGGATATGCTGGAGCACATCCTAATTACTTGATTGACAAAGGATGATTAGACGAACTTTGTGAATTTAATGTGCTAGAATGATAAAAGTTTTTGTTTACATCTGCAAGTTTCCCCAGCACCACTTTCTCTTTTCGTAAACATGCCGCGACACTCGCATGGATGGCGAGATTAACAAAAATAATTTCACGGCAAATAGTGATATTTCCAGTGAGGAAATGATTGCTGCTCTTGCAGAACAATCTTATTAAGCGAATGATTCTAAAAACTTTTGTCATCTCTTCATTAAAGCTGTGAAAATTATGATAATATGATCCAGGGGGTCCAAAATATATGGGGGTCCAAATTATATTGGTTACCCTATCATCAAGAAATTCTTCCAGGAATTTCCCCAGTTCACAGAATTCCTCTAGGATTTTCTCCAGGGATTCTTTCAAAAATGCCTCCAGAAAATACTTCAGGCACTCCTCCAAGTATTACTTTAGGATTTGCTCCAGAAATTACTCCAGATATTCTATCAGAAATTACTTCAGAAATTCTTCGAGCAACTCCTTCAATAATTTGTCCGGGAATTCCTGCAGGAATACATTCAGACGAGGGGCGATTCACTCATGTATTTTCGATGCAGCCCTGTGTATTGAAAATCGAATTGGTGCATTTTTGGTGTATTGACACGTATTTTTTTTGTATTAGTGTATTCTCTTGCACTTTTGTGAATGAAAAAGAATTGACGTTTATTTATGCAATAATTGAGTATTTTCTTAATAATGTGTATTTCTTGATTCGGTTTTCACTTTTTGCATTTTCGACGTGTGTGATTGTAAACAAACTGAAATTTATCGAAGTTTTCGAATGTTTTATTATTAGCACATTATTTAGCAAACCGACAATGATCTCATACCGGAAATCTAATCGAATGCATTTTTAAGTAATCCCACAGACGTAATCCAATTAGGTACACGCATTTTGCCAACCAGAACAGAAGCATGCAACGTTTTGATCGTGGCCAAAAAGTTTTTTTTTTTGCACCAAAAGCCAAAAGCGAGGCAAAACATTTGGTTTTGTGATGCTAGCGGATTTCTTTCTGGAATATCCACGATTTTTTTTCTCGGTTACCTTCCGGAACTTTTACTGGGATTCCTTCATCAGCTCATCCTGGAATGTCACGGAGTTCCTTCACGGATTCATCCAAAAGTTGGTTCTGTGAGTTCCTTCTCCAATACCTCCAGGAGCTTTTTTCGGTATCCTTCAGAATTCCTGTGATTTCTTCAATAGTTCCTTCTGGAATGTCTTGAGAATTATCCCCAAGTTTCTTAAGATTCATTTCCTAGTTCTTTTTCGAGTTAGATAAATCTCAAAAGCAACTTTTGGAGGAACGAGTGGAGGAATTCCCGGAAGACACTCCTAGAAAATCGGAAAAGGAATTTATAGAGGAATCTCTAAGAGGGAATTTGCGGAGGTATCTATCGAAGAGGAAATTACAGAAAGAATCTCAGTAGACACACCTGATAGAATTGTGATTGGATCAAATTGGAATGCCTTGATGAATAGGATCCGGAATAACTTCCAGGAGCGGTCATAGTGGAGGAATTTCGGCACATGAAGAAATTCCGATGTGAATTTCTCGAGGAATTCCGAAGGTGATTTCTGGGACAATCTCCGTTGAAACTCCTTTTAAGAGGATTTTTACAAAAAGGG
>NW_026917703.1:0-13199 GCF_035046485.1 Aedes albopictus
ACGGTATATACGGTCTAGAAAAGTAACAATTCTCGCGTTCAGTATCATATGGGCGTATCTACAATAATCGATTTCTCTTCATCGATTCTCTCTTAGGATTATTCCGGGAAATATGGCCAATATTCGGGTGATCTCCCGGTGCGTTTCGGTGAAGGACGACTTAGGCTAGCACCTAAAACAACAAAAACAACCGAAAATATTTCGTCGGCTAAGTTATTAACCAAAGAGAAAATCGATTAAGAGAAATCGATCATTGTAGATACGCCTGTATGATACTAAGCGCGAGAATTTAATGCACCGATTCTAAAAAAAGTTTTGAAACATTCATTTAAAATTGAAGAAAAACAACGAGCAACAGTCCCTATCAGGCTTGTAAAATTTCACAAAAATGTCATTAGGTTATTTGACAATTCCATTGCCCCCAGCATGAAATGTTTATTGACGATATCGTTATTTACCCATAACTTATCAGTATTATGAAAGGTTTGTCTTCACGAATGGGAATTTGCATTGGAAATGGAAGAACTGGAAAATATCTTGACATTGTTTTCATGATTTTTTTTTCATTACATTTCCATGACATTTTACAACCCTGGTTCCAACTATTCACATGGGCCTGTTGTACGAATGGGGGCAGTACACTGCTCGTTATAAATTCTTTGCATCTTATCATGGATTTCCAAATTAATCGGTCACATATTTTTTGCAGACAGTATCCGTTTTAAGAAAAGTACACACCAGGACGGAATCACACACCTAATCAGCCATTTGAATCAAATTTATATTTATTACCAAAAGCCGTCCATACGATTCACTTCTTGTGTGCATTCCTCCCGGGGATTTCATTGTAGTAGCGGCTTTCGGTATGGTCGCCAACAATGGCACTACAAATTTATGTGTGATCCTGTTACCCATGGGACGGTAGGGTGGCACAATATTTAATATCTTGTTATAAACTGTATGAGAGCTGTGAATTCTTGGAAAAAGGTGTTTATTATGTAATTTTTGAAAAATCTAAATTATGAAAATTGAGTAACATTTCTCTTAAAATAAATGAAGAATATTACACGTATCTGGTAATTTTCGACGGCTTGTAAATATTTTTACTGGAGAAAACTCTGACAAGATCCACCAGAAGTTACAAAAAAAAACATTTTTTATATTCTCATAAAATAGGTTTATAAAATTGCTTGGAAAAGCACTGCACAATGACCTCGAAGCTTAGTCATCTTGTGATCACTCAAATAAGGAAATAATACTAGATATTTTGCGGCATGCTTAAGCGAAACTGGAAGCATTTCTTTTTATTTTAGAATTGTTTTTTTTAAATAATAACGGAGTAATATTTTCAAATTCGGTTCGTTCTAATATACAGGAAGGATAAAGGGATCTCCAGATTATTTTGTGGAAAATGTTTATCAATTTTACAAAAATAAAATAAAGTAAAATAAAATGAAAATTTCTACGAAAAATAAATTCTGAAAAACTGATATGCATTTTCCAAATAAAAATCGCAGGAGGTATCTTGGTCCATCCTCTGACTACGGAATCCGATTTTGAAAATATTTCTTCGTTGTTAAAAAACAAAAAAACCAAAATATGAATAACTGCATCTTGTTTCGCCTCAGGTCATAACATCATTCATTTTTATAAAATGTCAAAATACTAAAACTACTAGCTATAGAGACACCACTCTAGTTTCAGTTCCACCCTAACAACGTTCTACCTCCCGTTTAGCGACACAATTGGTGGTTGGTTGCTTTCGGTTCGGCAAGATCAGCCCTTGATGGTGTTGTCAAAATGGTCCTACATACTAAAACCTGACATCGTCACTCAGACCCCTCGCCCAAAACTAAATCAAGGGGGACAAACGGCAACCGACACGGAAACAGGGAAAACAAAAATTACAAATTAATAACAATGTCACATCGTCACCATCCGGTGGCGGCGTGGCAGGCTGTCCTGGCAGGCCAAACAGCCGACCTACAGATGGATGTCGGGTCGGTAGTAGAGCGACGTCATCGTCGCGACGAGGACATTCAGAATTCAGGAAGTTGTTCATACGTTCGACAACAACCGGAGGGAGATGCGCGTCTGCTTATTTTGCTTCGGTTCCAACACAAATGTCGTTTTGTTGGGTACCAACATTAGGCCTACCCAACATACCTACATGCGAAAAATGACAATGTTTGGTGTACAAAGTATCACATTACGGCGGCACGGCGGGTTCCCATTGTATGCAGGCTTTTGATGTAATCCTTATGCGATCGCTTACCTCGGTGGAATGATTGTTGGATCTAGATTCGAGATGGGTGATGAGCGATTGGAAAAGATTAGGATTTTGTGCTTATTTATGACTGTTTTTTGATGGACCGTTACAAATAACCCTGGGTTGTAATAAAATCGTTGAGCATATCAATAGTAAATATAAATTTACAGCAACTAATTTACAGTTGAAATCTTGATTAAAACTACATACTTTGGGAATGAATACAATTTTGATCAGCTCGGCTTTGTTTCGTGATGGTAAATGCATGGGTTTTTACCTAACTTTCTTGTAAAACTGGTCAAGCCGCACAAGTTTTTAATATAGGCTATTGGTTCCCATATTAAGCATGTGGCTTCCATTTTCATCCTGCTCAAAACAAAGGAAACAGCGCTGTTTTGTTTCTTATTTTTGTATTTTTTGTTGGAAGTGAGCACGCATGAAAACAAAAAGAACGGAGTCAATCGGTGCCGTAATAGCTTGTTTTCGAATAGGATGAATTTGGGAACATGAGATTACTAAGAGCACTCGTACCCTACCATATTTTTAGGTTCAGTTTCTGAAATGAGCTGTGGGTGATTGAATCTTCTTCTTTATTATAGCTCTTCGTTCGCACTGGTACTTGACCTGCACGCTTCAACTTAGTGTTCTTTGAGCACTCCCACAGTTATCAATTGAAGGGCTTTCTTTGCCTGCCATTGCATGAATTTGTATATTTTGAGGCAAGTACAAGGGAGTCGAGAAAATTTTCCGGACCGAAACGGAAATCGAACCCGCTGTCTCCGGATTGGCGATCCATAGCCTTATCCACTAGGCTAACTGGAGACCCCGGATTGATTCTAAATATGTCGAAATGACATTTTTAGCACATTTTCAAGAGCTTTTGAGGGCGTTTCGACAGAGACCTCCTGAAGCGCTCCGGAGCCCCACTGAAACCCCTTGAGACCTCTTGAGGCCATCTGGTACTACCAGAAATCTACTGGAACATTCTGAACGACGCTTGAGACTCCCTGAAACGCTCTTGAAACCCACTGGAACTCCTTCGGAAGCCCTTGAGAACTCTTAAACGCCCCTGAGATTTCTTGTAACACCCCTAATATTCCCTGACACGCCCTTGAGATCCTCTGAAACCCCGTGGAGCCCCCATGGAACCCCCTACCCACGAAATTTTGTAATCAAATATACTAAAAGAGGTTCTCAAAGGTATCATAAAACCAAAATAAAAGGTATTACGCTTTGTGGCGGCTCTCAATACCTCTTCAAGACTACTTGGTCATCAAAATGTTACTGTTATTACTTCGTTATTTCCATGAGCTTTCTTGTACAGTTTCTACTATTTCTTATAGGTTCTCGCGAGCTGCGCCTGTGATTTCTCTTGGAGTTTCTTCCAGGACTTCTTTTAGAACATCTCTTCCGATGGTGCTTCCGAGGTGTCTCTCAGAGATTTTTTTTATTATTTATCCTGGACTTTATTTTCCTGTTGGTTTTGGGTTATTTCTGTGGGTGTTGTGGTTATTTCTCATGGTGTTATTCCTGCGATTCAGAGATATCTCTTGGCTTTTCCTCGTAGTTGTGTCTAGGATTTGCTTCTTATTTTTTTTTAGATTTTAAGAGATTGCTTTCAGAGTTTTTCTTAGAATCCTTACGAAAATTATCCCGGGATTCTGGGTGTTTCTTTTAGGATTTTTTTCATAGATGCTCCCGGAGTTCTTGCAGGAAATTTTCAGAAGTTTTCTGGAAACTCCTCATGTGAAATTCTCGGAAATTCTGGCAATTTCGGAAGAAATACAGATAAAAACTTGTAAGAAACTCCGAGAAAACCTAAAAAAACTAGAATAACTCTGGGATTAATGCTGAGCAAAACTGGGACATTTCATAAAAAAAAATCTAGGAGTAATCTGCAGACGAAATACCAAGGAGAATCCAGAAGGAGATCTGAAAACCTCTAAGAGAAACCAAGGAGAAAAACGGTCGAAATCCTCACGAGAAACAACAAGAGAAAATCAAGAAAGCTCTATTGACAATATCACTGTAGCCGGGGCCCGTGGTGCAGTTGGTCACACGTTTGCTTCATAAGCAGATGGTCATGGGTTCGATCCCAGCCCTGGCACTTTCGTCAGTGACGAATTTCGCACCAACTCGACCAACGGTTGGCAGCACCCTCTCAGAATCGAACGAAACTTTGTGGGCATAAACAATAGGTCTTTCTAAGCAACTTTGCATATTTTGTTTTTCGAAATTTTTCAAGAGTAACATTTGAAGAGGGCCTATTTTTTTCATAGATTTTTTTCAAATCGATATAAATCAAAAGTGACAACACATACAAAAAAGTGTTGTATGGCGGATTATTGTGAAATTCCATGAAATTTTTTAGAAAAATATCCAAAAAATACAAAATTAATTCCTACACTGAAAAACAAAGGTTTTAAAAATTTAAATCGATATTACAAAAAACCCTATGTTTTTAATTCAACGATTTTTTTTCTGGAGAAAGGTATTTCAATTACCTACATTTTCTCCAAACAATGTTGCTGTGACATATTTAAGGGAAAAAAGTTTTTCTAACAAAAACTTTTTTCATGTCTACATTGAGTGAATATTTTTCATCGTGTTTCGTGCCAACATGGCCATATATAGGTTCAGCAGCCTCTCATCAACCAATGAAACTTTATGGAAGTTCAAAAAATTGTTTAAGAAGCAACTTTGCATCTATATATATAAAAATGAGTTTGAAGCCCCTTTGAGGCAACAAAACTCACGAACGGCTGAACCGATCAGGATGATTCTTGAACGGTTCTGTTCGTATTCGTGGTGGCTGTGTTTATATCTACAAAAAGTTACGAAAATCAGCTAGAAAAGTAAGAAAATTCATAAAGTACTGATTTTTCATGAGCTGGGAAGAAAATCAACATGATCGAAATAAAACCAATCTAGAGTGCGGTGCTATTTTCAGCTCAATAGTTGTCAAACCACCACAAGACGGCAAGACAAAGTTTGCCGGGACAGCTAGTAATCTAATATTTATCTAGACTAACATTTGAAAAGGGCTTATTAGAGTGACCCACACTTATATGAAAAACATAAAATTCAAAAACTGCAAAGCCTTGCCTCCTGCATCAGTTGTTTTGGATTCCCAGAAGCTACGTTCAGCATTTGAGCAAAATCGATTTAGTCTAAGGGGTGATACACAAATTATGTCACGCAAAATTCGACCTTCTTTAACCTCCCTCTCCTCTATGTCACGCTTTGTGTATGGGACCTCACGATTGTTTGTATGGGTCGTCACTTTCTGCAAAACCCCCCTCCCCTCCTAAAGCGTGACGTAATTTGTACATGGCCCCTAATGGGACGCTCAGCGAGCATGAAGTTTGTATGGAAAAACTTGGCCAAATGTATGTAGAAATCTTAAGCTTTTGATTTTTGCCGCTAGGTGGCGCTGCAAGTGTTCAATTAATAAAAAAATAATTAAAAACCTTAGCTATTCTTGTAGGTGACGATATGCCAAACAACTTTATCGAAGACCGCAAAGTGATCCGAAGCCTGTTAAAAATTTATACTCTAGGTAAAGTGAGGTGAAACATTATTGTCGTTTTTCCAATACATGGAACGGAATATCAATAATGAAATTCCAATGCTTCGCCTCACTGACGGATCACTTACGGGTCTTCAACAAAGTTGTTTGGCATATAGTCACCTACAATAATACCAATGTGTTTATTCACGCTTACAGCGCCACCTAGCGGCAAAAATCAAAAGCTCAAGATTTCTGCATACATTTGGCCAAGTTTTCCCGTACAAACATCGAGCTCGTTGAGCGCCCCATTAGGGGCCATGCACAAATTACGTCACGCTTTAGAAGGGGAGGGGGCGAGGTTTTGCAGAACGTGACGACCCATACAAACAGTGGTGAGATCCTATATAAAAAGCGTGACATAGAGGGGAGAGGAGGGGGGTTGAAAAAGGACGTATTTTGCGTGACATAATTTGTGTATCATCCCTTAGACTAACTCGTTTTCGCTCAAATGCTGAACGTAGCTCCTGGGAGTCCAAAACAATCGATACAGGAGGTAAGACTTGTCATTTTACGAATTTTATGTTTTTCATATAAGTGTGAGCCACCCTAATACGCCCTTTTCAAATGGTAGTCTAGATAAATGTTAGATTATGCAAAATTGCTTCTTCAACAATTTTTTAAACATCCATAAAGTTTCATTGGTTGATGAGAGCCTACTGAACCTATGTATATATGGCCAATGTTGGCACGATGAGAAATATTCACTCAATGTGGACATGATAAAAGTTTTTGTTAGAAAAACTTTTTTCCCTTAAATATGTCACAGCAACATTGTTTGGAGAAAATGTAGGTAATTGAAATACCTTTCTCCAGAAAAAAAAATCATCTGTTCAAAAACATAGGGTTTTTGTAATATCGATTAAAATTTTTAAAACCTTTATTTTTCAGTGTAGGAATTAATTTTGTATTTTTTGGATATTTTTCAAAAAAACTTCATGGAATTTCACGATAGTCCGCACTTTTTTGTAGGTCTTGTCATTTTTGAGTTACATCGATTTGAAAAAAATCTTTGAAAAAAAATTAGGCCCTCTTCAAATGTTACTCTTGAAAAATTTCGAAAAACAAAATATGCAAAGTTGCTTAGAAAGACCTATTGTTTATGCCCACAAAGTTTCGTTCGATTCTGAGAGGGTGCTGCCAGCCCCATAAAAGGGTTGGCGCAAAATTCGTCCAGTATCTCTTTCCCCTCTGAGCCCATGGCACAAATGAACCCGGATACTTGGACATCGGCAAACGGCAACCCATAATGGATCCCCAATCGGACTGAAAATAGGAATAACCGACAGCCACACATCAGCATCCTCGTGCTCATCATTCTACTATGATAGAAAGTGAAAGCAGCGCAACGGCAACCAGTTCGATATAGGGGAAATTACCTATTCTCGGCCGTTTTGTTCTCTTCGTCTTTGGGGGTTTTTCGAAACCTATTGACCTCAGAGTTGGTCTCAAATCCTTCCCAACTAAGCTGAATCATATGGCCAAGTTTCAGGCAATTTGGCTGAGAAAAACCCCCCATGACGAAGAGAACAAACCTGCCGATAATACCCATTGTCACCCTAGTTCAATTAGAATAGACATTTAGGCGTTGGACAGCTTCCAATTGGAATCGCTCACGCAGTGCCCTAGTGGACAATAGAGCGGTAAATTAGGTTAAGTGATTGAAGAATAACGACGGTAAATTCTTCTCGGATATAACCAAATGTCCGCACATACCGCAGTGCGAATATAGATTCGGATCACTACTTAGTCGCTGTATGCATGCGCTCAAAACTTTCGACAGTTATCACCACGCATCGAAGTCGAACGCCTCGGCTCAACATCGAGCAGCTGCGTAACGTAGAAGTGGCTCAAGACTACGCGCAGCAGTTAGCAGTGGCCCTACCAACGGAAGAGCAGCTTGACGCAGCTACACTTGAAGATGGCTGGAGGGACATCCGATCCGCCATAGGTAGTACCTCGGCTACAACACTACCCAGGTAACCAATAAGCATTTAAATAAGCTGTATTTCAGCTATAAAACTGGATTATATCTGCTTGCTGTTGTATCATAGCAGTTCGACTGCTGAATTGCCCTGTATTAGCAATTCAAATGCTGCCTAAAATCTGACAGCTGTTGTGTAGCATTTCAAATGCACGATATTTTTTGGATAACAAGCATCCATAAAACTGCTAAAAGAGATGAGCGATGTTAAAACTGTTACACATTTCAACATTGCCACGACTATAGGATCCATTACCATTCAGATGTCCTATCAATTACTAGTAGCAACGAAGCAAATCAATAAGAGAACAAATGTTTTTCAAATAAATCCCATGGAATAAGAAACCAATTATGCCATCGTGTATTATGTGAATGTTTTGATTATCAGCAATTGTCCGAGTCGTTGTCCGGGCACAGCAAAATACCTGCCGGTGTGGTACTGAAGCCTTTAAGGTGAATCGGGACGCTGTGTTATTTTTCCTATCTTCCCTCTCTTTCTAACAATTTGCCTCGCGATTTTGAAGATGGTAATCTCGATTTCTATCGCACAGATGAGGCTGAAAAACAATCAGCATATGCACTGCAAGTGAGCATACACAATGATAGATTTTTGTTCCATTATATGAAGTAGAATCGGAGATTACCATCTTAGTAGCAACAGAGCAATGGCGGATATTTCCTCGACCGTCCCGTCCGCCCTTAATAGATCAAAAAATCAACGCACATTATCTGATCATTTATAGCTCATCCTGTAGCGTGGTTCAGCATCATCATCAGCTAGAGGATTGTGGGATCGAATCCCAATTTCAGCGGGAACAGCAGAAAACAACTGCAAAAAACAACTGCAAAAATAAACAACAGTCCCAAAGTCGCACAGGAGAGTGTGAGTAAAAATATAAAGGGAAGAATGTGAAGCGACTGAAATGCGCAGGGGAAAATATTTTTGTTTATGTTCGATTTTTTGGGGATAGGAAAGATAAACATTTAATCAGCCGTATATTGGGCCAAAACCTGCTTTTAATTAGCAGTTATGGCGCATATACGGCATATTAGCATTTAATGATCTGCAGTAAAGGCGCATATAGTGCTAAATAAAAGCAAACTGCTTATTGGTTACCTGGGTAGGCTTCGCGACTCCGAATCACAGAAACGACTGGTACGACGGCGAATGTGAACAGTTGAAAAACGAGAAGAATGCAGCATGGGCGAGAATGCTGCAACACCGTACGAGAGCGAATGAGGCACGTTACAAACAGGCGCGGAACAGGCAGAACTCAGTCTTCCGGATGAAGAAGCGCCAGCAGGAAGAACGAGATCGCGAAGCGATGGAAGAGCTGTACCGCGCTAAGGACACACGAAAGTTCTACGAGAAGCTGAACCGCTCGCGCAGAGGCTTTGTGCCACAAGCCGACATGTGCCGAGATAATCACAGGAATATTCTCACGAGCGAGCGTGAGGTGGTCGAGAGGTGGCGGCAGCATTACGATGAGCACCTCAATGGCGACGTTGCAAGTACCGAAGGTGGCGTGGTAACAGATCTAGGAGTATGTGCACAGGACGAAAGACTTCCGGCCCCTGACCTCCAAGAGATTGAGGAGGAGATTGGCCGGTTGAAAAACAACAAAGCCGCTGGAGCAGGTCAACTACCATACGAGCTTCTAAAATACGGTGGAGAAGCACTGGTGAGAGCACTATACTGGGTCATTACCAAGATTTCGGAGGAAGAAGTATTACCGGAGGAATTGATGGAAGGTATCGTGTGTCCCATCTACAAAAAGGGCGACAAGTTGGATTGCGGGAACTACCGCGCGATCACACTACTGAGCGCTGCCTACAAGATACTCTCTCAAATTTTATGCCGCCGACTATCACCGATTGCAAGAGAGTTCGTGGCGCAATATCAGGCTGGATTGATGGGTGAACGCGCTACAACGGACCAGATGTTCGCCATCCGCCAGGTGTTGCAGAAATGCCGCGAATACAACGTGCCCACACATCACTTGTTCATCGATTTCAAATCGGCGTATGATACAATCGATCGAGAACAGCTATGGCAGATTATGCACGAATACGGATTCCCGGATAAACTGATACGATTGATCAAGGTGACGATGGATCGAGTGATGTGCGTAGTTCGAGTATCAGGGACACTCTCGAGTCCCTTCGAATCTCGCAGAGGGTTACGGCAAGGTGATGGTCTTTCGTGATTGCTGTTCAACATTGCTTTAGAGGGTGTAATTAGGAGAGCGGGGATAAACACGAGTGGGACGATTTTCACGAAGTCCGTTCAGCTGCTTGGTTTCGCCGATGATATTGATATTATTGCTCGTAAATTTGAGACGATGACGGAAACTTACATCCGACTAAAGAGTGAAGCCAGGCGAATCGGATTAGTCATTAATGTGTCGAAGACAAAGTACATGATGGCAAAGGGCTCCAGGGAGGAATCACCGCGCCCGCCGCCCCGAATTTATATCTACGGTGATGAAATCGAGGCGGTTGAAGAATTCGTGTACTTGGGCTCACTGGTGACCGCCGACAACGACACCAGCAGAGAAATTCAGAGGCGCACTGTGGCAGGAAATCGTGCTTACTTTGGACTCCAAAGAACTCTATGGTCGAATAAAGTTCGCAGTAACACGAAGTTGACTATCTACAAAACGCTGATTAGACCGGTCGTTCTCTATGGGCACGAAACATGGACCCTACGTGCAGAGGACCAACGCGCCCTTGGAGTCTTCGAACGGAAGGTGTTGCGTTCCATCTACGGCGGAGTGCAGATGGAAGACGGAACTTGGAGAAGGCGAATGGACCATGAGCTGCATCAGCTGCTGAGAGAACCAACCATCAACTTCTTCGTGAACTGCTTCGAAGATTTCACTAGAAATTCACTTTGGAGCTTTCGCAAAAAAAAACGACCCCAGTGCTTGCACTACAATTTTTACTAGATATTTTCGAAGATTTCCGCGTTCAAGTTATCTGGAGGCTTTCTTGAGTAGTTCGACAAAATTTATGTAATCTGATGCCACAAGCACACTCGTTCAAAACGCGTTTTAGTTTTTTTTTTATAATTTCTTTTAATATCGTTTTCCTACTAGAATTTCAAAACTGAATTGCTGTTATGAATTAAATGAAGTGGGCATCAACACGAAAGCTAGTTACGTGATTTGCACAAGATTCAAATACTTCCACAACGAGATTGGTACTTTTTTTGTAAAAACTTCGGCTAATTTTTTTCGACTTGCTAGGAAAAATATGTTCTCTCAAAAAGGGGGCCCACATTACACTTTGGCCCTGGTCCCCCACATTTGTAAATCCGGTCCTGGCCATATTCAGCACCACCCAAGTAACAAAATAAATTTTATAATGCTTTTGAAGTATTCTCCAACACCTGTGCTTTAAAACCATGCATAAACCAAATTGCTCTGCAAAACGACATCAACTCAACCATAAACCCGCCATAAGACCAAAGAGGCCCATCCTAAGATGCTCTTGGAGAGTTGTTTTTAAATTTCTCTTAAAACTTGTTGTACTTCTCAAGTTGTCCTCAAGGCGAATTGCTCCTTGTAGAATTCTTCAAGTGCACGATAAAACGACAATAAATTTGTCAGTGCTGTTGCTGATGCAGCTTTATGTTGACAGAAAAGTTTGATGAAATAAATTAAAAAAAACACACAATGAAAATGACACATTATTGTAATTGGGATTAATTTATTACACAAATTGGAAATATTTTCGTGGTGTTACAAGGATGCCAAATGCCAAGCAAAATTCATCGTATATATGTTGCAAGATACTTCCAAAAATTGCAACGCGCTTCCATTATAATGCACTAATAAAATATTTAAACATATTATTCCTGGTCATGAGAACATTGTTCATGAGTTTTCTCAACATGGCATCCATTGAAATCTAGGCCGGTGGTCGGTCCATTATCGATGGTTTTAATCAACATCACCATAAGATCGTCTTAAACTTCTTGCCACTCATACCAGAGCTAAAAGCATAACTCAAGAATACTAGGATTTATAACGTTCTTAATGCAGCCTGGTTGGCCTCCATCAAGAACGTTTTAAATTTATTTCATCTTAAGCAATGGTGAGAAGTATTTCTCTAGAGTACTCAGGTTTATAACGTTCTTGATGTAGGTTTATGCAAACTACGCCAAGAACGTAATAAATCATGTACGTCAAATTGTAAACAAACAATAAATTATCGCACCGCGGTGGATTTTGTTGATCTCGTCCGATTAATTTTATCATCATCCCGGTACCGTTGCCAACCAGGCACCACCTGTTCCAATAACCGGCCTTGATGCGGTACAGTGCCTCATTCATCCGGTCAGCATTTCCAACAGGTAAGTAGTTGTTGATTTTAAATATCGATGATTGGAATCCGAATTGCACGGGAATCGACGTCCTGGATGACCAAACCCACCTCATTTTGGATGCTGCAAGCGGAGGATCTTGGAACTGCACCACACCGCGTCGCGGTTGGGTTTCCGGGAAGGTGTTCTTGATTGGCAGCAATAATGGAACGATGAGAATCAAAATCTGATGCTTGAGTTTTTTATTGTATTTTTCATGTACCAAACTGTTTTTATGCGAGAACAATTGCTCTTGGTAAAGAAAGGATGATTCAAGTTAACTACAAGAGCCTTATAAAACTGAAAATAAGTTTAACAGTTCTTGTTATGTTTATGGTTTTATGAACTGAACCCCAAGTATTCTTGGAGGTGTTTTAAAACCACATATTGACGAAGAATAGTTGTGCTCAGCTGAAACTCCTATAAGATCAACTAGAATATACAATGTTCCGATAAAACTATCATAAAAACAAATAAAACCAAATAGAATCAAGATTGTTACTTGGGCAGGACCTTTGCTGCTTCACGTTTCAGGCGGTTTTACAGCTCTGCCACCATTCCAAATGTTCTAACAACAATATCCATGTCATCTGCAAAACAGATAAATTGGCCGGATTTCGTGAAAATCGTACCTCGGCTTTTGAGCTCGGTTCGTCGCATAACACCCACCGTCCAGGGAGATGTTGCATAGTAGGCAGGAAAGTCCATTACCTTGTCGCCGCCCCCATCGAAATTCAAGTGAAATCTATAGTTTACCCAAATTCTTATGCTGTTTTGCACACCGTCCATAGTTGCTTTTATCAATCTGGCAGTAGTAAGCTTCCTGAACATGTCCCACAAAAAGTATTTACAACCAAAAATGTAGTAATTTCAAATTTACTGCTTTTTGTTCATGCGTCGTATTGTCCTACTTTCAGCCTGTGCGATGAAAATCTTATAAAAAGACTTATAGGAAGGATTGCATCGTACCAATCCTGCAAGGTAAGTTAATACCAACTGGTTCCCCAGAGCC
>NW_026917703.1:13222-13753 GCF_035046485.1 Aedes albopictus
GTGTCGACTGTCCCACAGAGGTCCAATTTTGAGAAAAGCTGGCAGAAACTCAATTTTTGAACATGTCTTATATGGGATAGGGTATATCGAGCATTTATCCATAATACCAGGAGCACTGACTGGCCTTTAAAAAAAATGGAAATATTGATTTTGTATCTTGTTACAGCACTGAAGCTGCTGATGGAAAAAGTACATACTGAATTTTTGATAAAGAACACAAACATTTTTTTTTCCTTGTTGGTTATCTAAGTCACTACGACCAGATGTTAGATCCATTGTGACATATGCCCCAGTTTGTTATAGCTATATCAAGTTGACGTATTACTACTGTTAGCAATAATCAAACCTTGACAGTGCGTTTGATCCCAACATGGTGACACAGCTCGGATAAACTGTACAACCGTATTGGGGTTTGTTCTCCCAGACACCAAGGGGTTCTATAAGCCCCTTGTTGAAGAACCTAATTCTTTTAATAGCAATGAACTACCCGCTTTGCGCGCAGCCACAGTTGATCAGCAGGAGTAAATCAAT
>NW_026917704.1:0-13738 GCF_035046485.1 Aedes albopictus
GCATCAAACCGCCACGAGCTCACTGAGCCTCATTCCAACCATTTCTGATCGTCAAACAGCAAATTACAGCACTTAGTTAACGTTAGCACCAACAACCAACCACCAACTAGGAGATAAGATGAGAAGGTGTCGCCGTTCCGGCACATAGCCTGACAGTACTGTTCCAACCTCGTACTCCTCGTCGACTACGACGACTAGAACTTGTCACCAGGCGTCGACGATGCTTCTTCTCGCGAGTACCTAGCTAGCAGCTGAAGGAGACTCCAACCAACCAACGGAAAGTGACAGCGACGACAACGACAACGAGTAATAAACACGGCACACCAGTTGAAGCAAATAGCATTTAGTCTGAATAATGACATAACAAGTGAGCGGCAACGGAGGTTCCCGTTCGGCGTTCACCTTCTTCTCTGGCGGCGATGCTCACGAAAAATACCGGAACACAGCGGAAGAGTTTACCCTATGAGGTACCTACCGGTTGTTGAGGATTTTGAGGATGAAGGCCAACAACGGTGGAAGTCAGGCGTTGGCTGCTTTGCGCCGTTTTGGCCTGTGACTAAGTTGATGAAGTTGGGCGTAAATGAAATTTACCGGTAATTACTAGCTTGTCTGTTACTGTTTAAAAGCAATGAAGTATTTCATGCTTTCTTGAAAATGGAGAATGGAATTCAGTTGCTATTGAGGTTATGATGAAATTTATTTGACAGGATCCCACGGTCAGCAGTTTTATAAATGTGATGTGTTTATTGGCAACACCCATTATTCTACACATGTACCTACCTACATTCTTAAAATAACATTGAAACCATTAAAAAAAACTCCACACGCCAAAGACTGCCACTCAAGTCTAGCTATTTAGTACTGTGGTTGAAAGAAATGGCAATGTACAGAGGCGCAACATCGTTCAACAACGTGAGCTGGACAAATTTGGAAATGGATGAAAACATTATACAGATTTTATTAAGTAGGTTCTATAAGCACAATACATTGTAAAATTCCATATAAAATATATTGAGAAAATTCTATTGGAATACCTGAAGAAGTTTGTAATTGGCAACCAGGTGAAATGTATGTAAGATATTGCCGAGAAAAATTCTGCTGCAATTCCAGAGAAGATTTCTTGCGGGTCTCTGGCGAAATTTTATAATGGAATTCTCGGGAAAAAAAAAGTTGAATCGAAGGCCGAGGCCTGACGACGCTGCACAAAGGTCCACGAAACAGATTTACGAGGAAAGAGGCATTAAGCGCCTTCAACTGATTTTCTAGATTAATATGGTCTTCTACAAAGTTGTTCCTAATAATAAGGCCCTCTTTTCAATATACATGAAAATTAGGGTGGTCCATATTTTCAATGAAATTGGGAACCAAACTTTTTTTGCAAGAATAACTATATACATTCTTCAGAAAAGTTGTAGATCTATCAATTTTGAGCAAGTTTGCCGAAGACACTTTTTATGTAGCTTTAAAATTGATCGATCTAGAGGTATTTTTCTGAATAAGCATAGGGTGGTTCGAGAAAAACCGGTTATCTGGCGTTAACTTCTTCAGTTTCGATTTTTCATCAAAGTCGCCCAATACAAACTTGTAGAGCATTTGAAGACGCGTCGTTTCGTGCGCTGAGATGGTCGTTATCTCTTTTGGTTCAAAAGTTACAGGCATTTTTCTTAAATAAACATAGTTTTTTTAAAAAGGGTTTATGATGGGTTGGGGCAAACATAAAAAATATCGTTTGTCCACATTCAAACGAAGAAATGTTGTTATAAAACATATCATAAAATTAGAGGGGTGTTATTTTTGTAACGCAAGTGAAAAATACTTGAAAAGTGCCTATTTTTTCTAGAAAATCATCAATATCTTTTGAACGGAATGACGTAGCAACATTCTCAGCGCACGGAAATGTGCGTTTTTAAAGCTCTAAAAATGGTTCTTAGACAACTTTGATGAGAAATTTTAAACAAAAATTTTAAAGCTACATAAAAAGTGTCTTCAGCAAACTTGCTCAAAATTGATAGATCTACAACTTTCCCGAAGAATGTATACAGTTATTCTTGCAAATAAAAAAGTTTGGTAACCATTTTTTTGAAAATATCCTCCTCTCCTCTTCTTGGCGTAACGTCCTCACTGGGACAAAGCCTGCTTCTCAGCTTCCTCTGCCAATGACCATTTTGCATGTGTATATCGTGTGGCAGGCACGAAGATACTCTATGCCCAAGGAAGTCAAGGAAATTTCCTTTACGAAAAGATCCTGGACCGACCGGGAATCGAACCCGTCACCCTCAGCATGGTCATGTTGAATACCCGTGCGTTTACCGCCTCGGCTATATGGGCCCCCTAATTTTGGAAATATGGACCACCCTAATTTTCATGCACTTTTTAGAGAGGGCCTTATTATTAGGGACAACTTTGTAAAAGACCATATTTGCCTAAAAACTCATTTGAAGGCGTTGAATGCATCTTTCCTCATAAATCTGGTTCGTGGACCACTGTGCACTGGCTCGAAAAGGAAACAATGATTGGAATTGAAAAATTAATCCGTAAAAGCCCGGGATCAAGGTTGCGACCATTCATTTGCAAAGATTTACATTCATTTGCTATTATCTCAGTTCAGAAGCATGCTATCGAAAAACAATGTATGGATGAATTTAACCTTGTAGTTTAACCTGAAAGTTTGCCGAATAACATTGGGGTCGCACACGCATTCCAAAGTCGTGAGTGAGCTGTGAAGGCAACTTTCCACAGCGTGAATGGAATTTACATTCACCGCGTGGAGAGTTGTCTTCACAGCTCGCTCATGACTTTGGAATGCGTGTGCGACCCCAATGTTATTCGGCAAACTTTCAGATTAAACTACAAGGTTAAATTCATCCATACATTGTTTTTCGATAACTTGCTTCTGAACTGAGATAATAGCAAATGAATGTAAATCTTTGCAAATGAATGGTCGCAACCTTGCCCGGGATGATCTACTTTTGGCAGAAATGAAATATCTTCTTTGTTTTCAAACATTTTACCCTGGATTTTTTTAATAGTCAAGGGGAGTAGTTGTGCTATGAAATGCATGGTAGCTCCCTCCTTTGCACCTTCTCCACTTTTGCTGCTAGCCGAAAATACGTGGCTTTTTTGTATTTTTTATAAATTCCACATGTTTTTTCTCAAATTTTATCTTTTTGATAAACATCAATAGTTTTCCCTGATCCTTGACATGCAATGTATTACTACTCATCATAGTCTTTTGAAGTTTTGATCCCAGAGCTATTCTAAGGCCTCCAAAATACTTCGAGGTTTGTGTCACAAATCCAACATCCTATACCAAATTTTATACACGATGAATCATCACCGAACATAGTCTACGGTACTCAAAAAGCCAGAAAGCACTCCTAGGTTTTTTATGGTACATGAAGTGGGTGATCTAGGCCATCCAAACTACTCTGAAATTCATTTTCTTAAGATCTACAACATCTAACATCATTTTTGCTTACTCTGTTCATGAAATTTAGTCACGTAGATGTCCATTAGACCTCGCAATGCTACGAGCAACTCGATATTGTGGTAGTTAGACATTCCGTGAAATACTAATGGCCTCTAAAACACTTTGAAATTTGGGTTACGATATCAACATACTGTATTATGCTTTAATTGTAAAAAAATATTTGTGGGATGTAGTCTATACTGCTGATGGAGGCGCAGTGCACAACTATAATGCTTTTGGTACATTCATGGGGTATCCCAGGCTTTCCAAACTATTTGGAATAAGGACCTTCAAATTCTACAGGCGCTATTCTTGTTTCTGTTCACTCTATCGGCATAATTCTTTCACGGTTGTGTCTGTTGCACCTCATGATATTGCCAGTATCTCTATGTGTTGCTATTTGGGTGTCCACTAGTATTCAAAAAGACCCAATGAGTTTTGAAGTATGGGTCACAATATCTGTAAATCTTATGATATTGTAGCAAATGTTCACCGAATATAATCTTCACTACTTTTAGAGCCTCGGAGTGCAATTCTGATAACTTGGCAACATTCACTTGATGATCTAGGTCATCCAAATTACAGGGGATGGCCAAAATGTTTGAAATAGGCAACTTTTTTTCACCCACAAAAAAATTCAACATGATGTAACTTTTCATAGAGTGCATCAAAAAATCTCAAATTTTGACCATTTGGTCAACCTATTATATGTGCATCATTGGTACAAATTTGGGCTTGATTGATTAATTTTTCGCAAAGTTAGAACCATTCGGGTAAAACACTATTATTTAGACAACTAATTTATGAACTGTCATATCTCGGAAACCAGTGAACCGAATTGAATGATTTTTTTAACGTTTATCAACAATATATTGATATTGAATACGACGTTATAAAATGTAATATTTTCTCACGGCGAATTAAGTTATACCGGGTTGAAATTTTTACCCATATAGAGGAAAATAAGTCAAATTTACAAAACCACACAAAAATTACTAAATATGTTCTTCCTTCAATGTAAATAGGCTCTAATATATCTGACTAGAGATAACTTGAGAACAGAAGTGGAAAATCTTAGGATATCAACACTAAAAATTATTGACATTGATGTAAAAAAAAATATTTTTTCGAGAAAAATCCAAAAAGTGTCAATCCATGATAATTTTTTTCAACGTTTAAAAAGTACATATGTTTAAATAGTTTGTGAAGCATTTACATATTGTTAGTATACGTTCAAAATTTTATTCAATTCGGTTCACTGGTTTCCGAGATATGACACCTCAAAAATGAGTTGTCTGAAAAATAGTGTTTACCCGAACGGTTCTAACTTTGCGAAATATTAATCAATAGAGCTCAAATTTGTACCAATGATGCACACATAATAGGTTGACAAACAAACAAAATTTGAGATTTTTTGATGCGCTCTATGAAAAGTTATAGCATGTTGAACTTTTTTGTGAGAGAAAAAAACGTTGCCTATCCCAAACATTTTGGCCAGCCCCTGTATTTTGGAATTAAGACCTTCAAGCTCCACAAGCTCTACTGAATCTTTTTACTTCATCGGTATAGCTTCTCAAAAAAATCCTTCATGAATTCTTCCAAGATTTTCGTCAAGAATTCCTTAAACCGGACTTTTTATTTGCACGGGTCGTTTTTTAAGGTAACTTACTCAATTTTTAATTTAGTGACTTGATTTTTCGTACACAGAAAACCATGTCTTTCTTTGTTTAAATTTTCGTGTAGATTGATTGAAAATTGACTGAGTTTTAGCAAAAAAGACCAAGGTAAAACTAATAATGTGGTAAAGTATAATAAGGTATGTGTGCCATCAGTGATCTCATCCTCCCATATTCATGCTATTCGAAAACAAGCGATTACGGTACCGATTGATTCCGTTCTTTTTGTTTTCAAGGGTGCTCACTTCTAACAAAAAATACAAAAATAAAAAACAAAACAAACAGCGCTTCAATCCTTTGTTTTGCGTAGGATGAGAATGGGAGCCACATGCTTAAGAAGGGAACCAATACCCTATTCCAAACGCATCGGGGAATGTTCCAATGTACTTACACTGCCCATATTTGGATAGCCTAGGGGGTATCAGATCATGCATAGTGACGCACTTGGTGCACTGCAAAGCCTTGGCGAGTGCATTGTGACACTTCAAAAATTTTGCCTTTCCTTTAACCCTTCAGCGCGCGCGCCGTTGTTAAAAGTACAACACCACCAAAAACCTCGCTCGTCGTATACAGCGCGAGCCCGGTGCAGTCCTGAAAGGTTAAAATGTATGACCCATTGGATGAAAAAATAAAAATGAGTTAATGGAGAATTATTTATTAAAAATTATGAGATTAATCATGTCAAAACATTTAAAAAACCAATTGAGCAGGTTTTGTTATAATATGTCACGTCATATTCACAAAAAAACATCTCAGATGTATACATAGCTAGAAATTTACCAAACATTTAACTTTATATTCCCATGAAATTTTTTTAGTAAAACAGACTGAAAGAGGTTCATGACATCATAAAAGGCATATGATTTTATGACAGTTGTCAAAACCTCTCTCTCTCTCTTCTTGGCGCAACGTCCTCACTGGGACAAAGCCTGCTTCTCAGCTATGAGCACTTCCACAGCTATTAACTGAGAGCTTCCTCTGCCAATGACCATTTTGCATGCGTATATCGTGTGGCAGGCACGAAGATACTCTATGCCCAAGGAAGTCAAGGAAATTTCCTTTACGAAAAGATCCTGGACCGACCGGGAATCGAACCCGTCACCCTCAGCATGGTCATACCCGTGCGTTTACCGCTTCGGCTATATGGGCCCTTGTCAAAACCTCCACAAGACTAATTGGTCATCAAAATGTTATTTGGATTAGGTACTGCAAAAATGATGACCAAGTTACTAAAAAAGTTACATGCTCCCAGACAGTTTCATGTAACGCCCAAACCTTCTTTCTATGTGCGTTACGTGAGTCCGAAGGGGGGATTAAGGGTGTTTTCGATGTTATTTCAGGAAGTATCTGAGTTCAGGAGGTTCCAGAGGTTTTACAAGGGCCGTTTTCGGGGGTTTTGGAGGGTCTCTGGTGCGTTCAGAGGGTTTTCGGAAGCATATCAGGGGCCGTCCATATACCACGTGGACAGAAAAATGGACCCCCCCCCCCTCTCCGTGGACAAGCGTGGACTTTTCTCGAACCTCCTCCCCCCTGCAAATTGTCTACGTGGTATATGGACGGCCCCTTAGAGGATTTTCAGGAAGCTCCGGAAGCGTCATATGGGCGTTTGCGGAGGACCTCAGTTGCATTACAGGGTTCCGAGGGGATTCGGGGGAATTATTTCAGGAAGTTTTAGAGAATTTTCTGGAGGTTCCGGAGGTGTTACAGAGCATTTTTAAAAGTTTCGGTAGGTCTTAGTGGCGTTAGATATTTTAGGGAATTTCGGGAATTTTCAAGGGGATCCGGATGCATACAGTGACGTGTTATGGGGTTTCAAGGGGCTGTCCATAAACTACGTGGTCATTTTAGGAGTTTCCGAACCTCCTCTTCCCCACCGACGTCTTTCGATCATACAAAAACAAATTGTGTGGACCGTGGACTTTGCCCGACAACCCCAACACCCCCCCCCCCCCCATGGTTTATGGATGGCCACCAATGACTATCAGGTTCATTATAGGGGCTCCGATGTAGTTTCAGGGATTTTGAGGCATTCAAAGAAATTCAAGACGATTTCAAGGGAGTTCCGTAGGCGTTGCAGGTGGTTTCGGAAGGTCTAAGGTGAGTTACATGGGGTCAGCCTTCAGGAGATTTTCAGATGCATTTCAGGAAATCTCAGATGATTTTCAAGATGTTTCGGAAGCGTTATACGAACGTTTTCAAGAGTTTCGTAGGATCTCAGGTGCGTTAGATAGAGTCCAAGGTGGTTTCAGGGTGTTTCTGGTCCGATGGTAGTTTCCGAAGGTTTCCAGTGGCATTTCAGGAAGTTTCAAAGTATTTCAGATTCAGAGGGTTTCAGAGGAGTTACAGGTGCGTTACAGGGGATCCTCGCGTGTGTCAGGGTGGTTTTCGGAGGCATTTCTGGAAGATTCAGAGGATTTACAGTGGGTTACAGAAGCGCTTCAGGCAGCTCCAGAAGAGAGTTATCACTTTATAGACTGATTACGCTTGTAGTTTCAATGTATAGGTCAAGAAGCTCTTGGAAATTCTTAAACAATCATTGAACTCATCACTCAACAGCACATAGTTGCATGAAGCTGTGTAAGCATGCATTGGAACAGTTGTCCGTTATGAACCAGGTTAATCTGTACTGGGATCCAGGTCATTGTGGAATATAAGGTAATGAAAAAGCTGCTACAGCAGGTTCAGGTGTTCAATTCATGGGACCTGAACTTTTTGACGTTCCAAATCACTCATTCGCTCATCCATTGCTAAGATCATACTGAGTTCTACTATTGCTCTTCTTTATCAACGCCCCCACAGTTGTTGCCATAGCTACGGTCATTATTATCATCTTATGCAGCACATAGAAAAGATGGATAAGTTAAATCTGCATAAAAATAACCTTCATAAAGAGGTTTTAGTGTAAAAAAAATTGTCACGGAAACTTATTGTAACATGCACATGAAACAGTCTCAGCACTTCTAAAGAAGCCAATCCAGAAAACAATTTAAGTAATAGGGCAAGTTCCAGTTGCAACGTCAGAATAAGAAAAGCATTTCTAAACACAACTTACCTTTTTGCCTTTCTCGTACACCAAGGTGTACCGAAAGGCTATATGTTCACTCCAAAAATGAAAATTTGATAGAGCCTCCGGAGGGGTCAAGTCTTATATACCAATCGACTCAGCTCGACGAATTGAGGTGATGTCTGTGTGTGTGTATGTGTGTGTGTGTGTATGTGTGTATGTGTACAAAAAAAACTCACATCACTTTTTGGCAGTAAACCTCAACCGATTTTAATGACCGACGGTTCATTCGACGCGGAATCTGGTCCCATTGTTTCCTATTGAAAATGGTTCGGATCGGTCCAGCCGTTCAGGAGTTATGGCCATTTAGGTGTTCCGGACCGGTACCCCAGGAAGGGGCCAGATATGAAAATGTTACAAACCCATGCATGCGACACATCAAACCGCGGCATTTTCGATAACCTGATGAACGGTAAGCAGAAAAAAAGTTTCAGACTATATCTGAACCGTTAATGTTCCGAAACCGATTCCTGGTGCCCCTGCGGTAGTGGCCAAATATAAAAGTAAACTAAACACATACATGCGACACATCAAATAGCGGCTTTTTCGATAAACAGATAAACGGTAGGCAGCAAAATAGTTTCAGACCATATCTGAACCGGTAGTGTTCCGGAACCGGTTCCGCGTGTCCCGCTGGAAGTGTTTAATTAAAAAAGTGAACCAAACCCAGGCATGTGGCACATCTAAGAGCTGCTTTTTCGATAACCAGATGAACGGTAAGTGGGAAAATAGTTCCAGACTATATCTGAAACGGTTGTGTTCCGGAATCGGGCCCAAGTGTCCCACCGGAAGTGGCCAATTAAAAAACTGAACCAAACCCAGGCATGCGGCACATCAAATAGCGAGTTTTTAGATAATCAGGTGAATGTTTAGCAGGAAAATAGTTTCAGACCATATCTGAATCGATTGTGTTCCAGAACCGGTTCCAGGGGTCCCGCCGGAAGTGGCACATTAAGAAAGTGAACCAAACCCATGCATGTGACACATCCAATAGTGGCTTTTTCAATAACCAGATGAACGGTAAGCAGGAAAATAGTTTAGGATAATATCTGAAACGTTAGTGTTCCAGAACCGGTTACAGGTGTCCCGCCGGAAGTGATCAATTAAATAACTAAACCAAACTCATGCATATGACACATCAAATAGCGGCTTTTTCGATAACCAGATGAACGGTAAAGAGCTGTTTGCAGTTCGGAAGGAATTTCTCACCCTATCTTAATGCATGGGAAATTCCTTGCCTGAATCACTCAAGAAATCGTTTTTCTTCGATTGCAGTACGCAGTTGAGAAGAAATGACAGTTCCAATGGCAGTCATTATAGAAAGTTTCTGCCAGAAATCGGTCAAGAAATTTCTTGAGCGATTCCTTTCGAACATGAAACTGGACTTTTAGCAGGAAAATAGTTTCAGATCATATCTGAACCGCTTATACTGACGGAGTCGAAGTGGTGAACCCAGCTGAAGGCATCTGATGCAAAACGAAGAATAGCAGGTCGAAAAGCGTCACGCCAAACAAGCTGCTTTGTTATTTGTCAACGATTACTGCCAATAAATCCAGATAATAAGATATCTGAACCGGTTGTTGCGGGAGGTGCTCGATACCACCGACTCTTTCAGCAGAAATTAGACAGGTATTTGTCATGATCAGCTACATAGCTGCAAACTCATATTTATTAAATTATAAGTACAAATATACAATAATTAACTTACAAATTCGTTGATAAAATTAGGGAGCACGATTTGCTCATTTACTGAAGGTACCTTCTTGCTAGCTACTAAATGTCTTTACTGAACTACTGCACAATAATGTCACTGATATGATTTAAATGGGGTGTTCATATTTTCAATAATGTTGGGTTCAAATTTAAGGCTACGCATCTTTGCGTAACACCGGTTGTGTTCCGGAACCGGCTCCAGGTGTCCCGGAGAAAAACGGTCAGCAAGAAAATAGTCTCTGACCACACCTAAGATTATCGGCAATCCTGATTGCTTCGCTGAAATTACGAAATTGAAAATTTTATCGTATCAATCCCCTTTTGCGTTTGAAATTGCTGCGCCCAATTTTGATGCAACTGGTTGGTTAAATGGAATGGGTTTCATTCACGTGTTTGCCTTTTTTTCGACAAATTTTATAAGAATCTTATATTCAACAATAATAAAATATAGACTAAAGTGTGCAGAAAAAAAATTATCGAATTGTCTTGATAATGATCGGCATCCAGTGCTAGTGAAGGCGGTCAAGCAGTCAACTGAGAGTATAATAAGTTTTCTAATTTGATTATGGCTTTGATGAAACTCTTGCTTTTCTGAATACGGCTGACACAAATTTCGATTTTCTCCTATGCTAACCCCTCCCCCTCTTGGAAAATTTTAGTCGGAATTCAACATTTTGAGGAAGAGCACAAAGAAATGAATCAAGAAATTTTTAAATTTTAAGGTGAAAAAGAGTCCTCCATAAAATTTCTCAACAAATCGCTTAACTAGATTTTGCTTAATTGTTTGGGTATTTTTTCATCAAATACATTTATTATTTATCATCTCCCCATTGGCGAGTCAACGAGCACTGTGACAAAAGAAAGAGAAAGGGATTTGTTCTGTTCTAGAGTATCCTCAGGATTCAGGAACACTTTGGCTAACGTCGACGGAAAAATACTGATTACTAATTCGACGAGAAAGGCACTATCACCACTAGGTGGATTAATCTGGGTTTTTCTTCAAGAGCTTTATCCGCACACTGATCGCCCTTGGCTTTCACACTTCCAATCAAACACTATATTATGCATACCGCCCAACCTGTCTGACCTCAATCTTGCTTCTCATCTGTCGATGCTAACTCCCATTCATGCTCCGTTCTCCGTTTCAACAGTAGCGAACCTTAGAAACGTCGAGGTCCAGGGAACGAACCGCAGTAGGAGAGTTCTCAGTGCATTGCATATGTACCTAAGCACCACCATACACACATACGATTCGACGACCGACAATGGTGCAGCCACAGTGTGGCCAGCAAGCAAGTGAACATTCCGGGGGTTACCGTGCTGAGGGAGGATTTTCAATGAAACACTCCATGACGTGCATAAACTGAGGTTGTGGGGAGTAATGTGCCCGAGTAGAAGGGAATTACTTCGAAATACCTGGAGTACTGACATGTAATGTAATGTGTTTCTTAGCTCAACGAAACAATTTCTAGCTGTAATGACTTAATAAAGCATGACTTGAATCGATACTCGATACGCTTCAAAATCATTACGTAAAGCAGCCATCTGTTGGATAAGACAACCCATTTTTTAACACTTTATTTTATTGAATCATAGATAGCGCTAGTGTTCCAACTGATGCCACATTCCAGAAAGTGTTGTCATTAAAACATATTTAAAATCCAGTCGATTTATGTAATGCACAGCATATAACATTTTCCCACTCGGGTACTTAGTAGCCAATTTCGGTTTAACTCGTGGCCAGTCGGTCCATCGCATCGGAAGGTATCCTAATGAAGGGTCGCCGGGTGGGGAGTCATTGGACGGTTAGTTGCCATCATCCATCGTTTGCATTGTAATCAGTTTCGTGCTTCAATCTGGTGTTTACATGCACAACGAGCCGTATCGTTTTACAAACACGTTTTTGTGTCGACGGTGGGTTGAAATCATGCACATGCAAACATATGGCGAGTGTACGAGTAGAAGTACAGAACGAACAAGTGGGGTGAAAATAGCATGTTGTTAAAGTTGACCGACTACAAGAACGACAACCGAATCCTGACGGCGCGGCGCTAGACTTTCGACGACAAATGAGACATCATCGTGGTGGATGATTGAATTGGACATGACTCAGTACATGACAGTAATTGTGAAGTGGCGTGAGAGCACTAATTGAGCTGTGATCAATTGGCAATTGATTATATTGAAAGAGAAATTATTGGGAACATGTCGCTGAGATTTCTAAATGTGTCTCATCGTGTGTATTGACGTACTGAAATATCAATTTCACGATTTTACTTAGGCTAACCAAGCCAAGTGGGACAGTGTAGTCGAGTTCAGTTCTACGCCCAACGCGTAGGAAGCCAAGTAGCTCCGTAGCGTGGAGGCTTAGGAGCACCCGTCTTGCAAATTGGGAGTCGTGGGTTCGGTTCCCACCGGAGCACGTGAATTTCTTTTTGCAATTTAAAGCTCAATATGTTCAATCCAAATCCGAAGCCAATCCAAATCCAATCCAAATTCAATCCAAATCCAATCCAAATGCAATCCAAATCCAATCAAATCCAATCCAAATCCAATCCAAATCCAATCCAAATCCAATCCAAATCCAATCCAAATCCAATCCAAATCCAATCCAAATCCAATCCAAATCCAATCCAAATCCAATCCAAATCCAATCCAAATCCAATCCAAATCCAATCCAAATCCAATCCAAATCCAATCCAAATCCAATCCAAATCCAATCCAAATCCAATCCAAATCCAATCCAAATCCAATCCAAATCCAATCCAAATCCAATCCAAATCCAATCCAAATCCAATCCAAATCCAATCCAAATCCAATCCAAATCCAATCCAAATCCAATCCAAATCCAATCCAAATCCAATCCAAATCCAATCCAAATCCAATCCAAATCCAATCCAAATCCAATCCAAATCAACACCCAATCCAATCCAAATCCAATCCATTTCTTATTTTTCTCAAAAAAATCACAAAAATATACAATCTTCCATGAATCCCATTTCATCCTTGTAGATGTCGTGTTACCCCGTCAATATAGCAACTCTTGTAAGCTGCGGTCGCCGCTTTGTTAGTTGCTCAATTTTCGTGGAAAACCACTTTCTTTATGGAGCAAGATGTCTTTTCCAAGCTGCCGGCGCCCATCCCCGCCCAAGCAATAACCACTGGGACTTACCGACTATCCGATGTCGATGTCGATGATGGCTTGCTGGTCCTCGAAGATCCCGGCCAACAGACAAGCTAAGCAAGCGTCTATGTACCACTATTCATCTTTTCACGGAGCAACAGCTGCCATCTGACTGGGAGCTCGGCAAGTTTTACCCGTGGGGGCAAGCGATAGATAGGTAAGGAATACTCTTTCGGGAGAGGTGGCACGTCTTAGCACACTGGAATACGGTGCGCCCTCCTTGGAGTCATTATTTGATTCGATGATTTTGGAAGTATTCAAGTCAGATATAGTAACTGGAAGCAATTGAGTGTTTAAAGTAATTGGTACTATTCATATGAAGTTCTGTTTTCGGCGATAAATATTTTTAAACAAAAAGAACGTTATGCAATCTTGTTTGTCTTAACCTTTCAGGACGCGCGCCATCACGCAACCGAAACTGCACCGCACTCACGCTGTATACGACGAGCGAGGTTTTTAGGTAGTGTTGTACTTTTTACAATAGCGCGCTTGCTGATGAGTTAAATCTGGTTTCGAATTGAAATGTACATACAAACTTTTGTATTTTGCAAAAGTTTTTGATGATTTTAAGGATAAGATTCTTTTCAGTTGAATTACAATACAACTGTCTTATATTGAAAAGTAGGGAAATA
>NW_026917705.1:0-13628 GCF_035046485.1 Aedes albopictus
TTCGTAAACAAAACCAGCGCACCTGATCTTCTCATTTTAAGCTAATTGCAAGTGAGCAAGAACAACATAAAAATGCGCCATTGTTTCAAAATTGCTTCTTGCGATTTGAGTGCCTGGAGTTCTGGTGTATTGTTGAAGCAAGATTTCAAAACGTTTGTAATAAAAACATTCTGCTTAATCATACTTTGAATACATGATTTGATTTGGATTGCGAAGAATTTGACCGACATTTCGAATAAACTTTTTTGTTTGATCATCATGTGGGCATTTTTTTAGAATCGTACAAATTGGGCCGAAGAGTCTCAGATTTTCATGAAACTTTTTCCACAGGCAGGGCTCATGGATGAATGAATAAGGAAAAAATGAGAAGAAATCAGGATCGCCTATTTTCCCGGAAAACTCTAATTTCTTGTTTTCCCCTGACACTACTTACTTTGAAATATCATAAATCAAGAACGAAGCATCGTAGAAACAAAGTTTTTTTAGACAATAAAAAAAATCTCAGAAATAAAAAAAATATGAACTGGACCAAGTTTTCCGCAAAATTTTCCACAGTTGAGAAAATTCGAAGAAAAGCCGGAAAAACTATGCCCGAACTCGTGGAAAATTTTCAAAAAAATATGCATTCCGAAAAAAAGTGCATTCCAAAAATTTGAATGAAATCACAAGCTTTAATCGCTGAAATTTTTGGAATGCACTTATTTTTCGTTCCTGAGTTATGACCAATTTTGTGAAAAATGACCATGTGAGCCTTATTGCATGGTCATTTTTCACAAAATTGGCCATAATTCAGGAACGAAAAAAAGTACATTCCAAAAATGTCAATCATAGCTTATAAAATTACCTTCTCAAAAATATTTTATCGAAAATTTTCCGCGAGATCGGTCATAGTTTTTGAAGCTTTTCTTTGTGAATTTTCTCAACAGCGAAAATTTTTGAAAAACTTTTTCCATTCCAGTTACGCCTTAAAACCCAAAAACTGGTACAGAAACCGAAAATGAAAGATTACGAACTGATTCAACGGCAACGACTTTTAGCGAGAAACAACGGACAAGAATTGGAACTTGGAATGTATTAACCCTAGCCCAGCAGGATAAACTGGCACAACTAGCCAATGAGGCATGCCGTATGAAGCTTAGGATCCTAGGATTGAGTGAAGTTCGTTGGCCGAGCTTTCAAGAACACTGATTGGCATCAGGTCAAATTCTGCTATACTCTGGCTTACGAGGTGAAAGCGCTTCTCGCCACCGTGGCGTGGGTTTCCTGCTCAGCGCTCACGACCACGCTGCGCTTATGAAGTAGTAACCTATTACACAGCGTAACAAAAATTAACTTTTGGCCTGTCTCAAGAGCAAACTTATGTGTCTCTGACAGATTTTGGGCCACTGAATCCGAATCTGGGCTCAGGTTTGCTCCAGCACGTCAGAATTTTGAGCTATACCTCTATTTATAGGGCTAAATATGCGGTTTTGGACTTTTTTGACTGCAAGCCATTAAGTGTGGAAATATTTTTTTCAAGCAATCAAAAGGTAAATTGGTCAATTAACTTCTAAATTAACGACTCATGCAAAATATTTCGTTTTACCAAATCGAATTTGATATGTAGCTACTACTATAAAATTTTCAATAAAATCGATTTAATATTGGCGCAGATATTGTCGATATCATAAAATGAGATTTTAGTAAATTTGTGCATCCGTTTTCAAAAATTGCTGAGGCTATAACTTTTTTGTTACTTTGTCAAAACGCTTGAAAATTTCACTCGATATTCTTAACATAGTATCAATTAAGTTATAAAAATTTGATCCAAATCGGTTCGGTACTTTTTCTAGTGAATATCCAAAGCTCAAACCGCTGCTGGAAAATGCATGGAGCACCTATATGACGTTGCTCTTCTAGCTCAACGGCGCTCCAATATGCAGAGTAAGCTGAATAATGTTGCCGATCGCTCCTCGGCGGCAGGTCTCACCATCAACGTCAACAAGATCAAATCGTTGGATGTAAAAACGGTCAACCCTTCCAGTTTCACGGTAGTTGGGCAAGCAGTGGAGAATGTTCTACGCTTCCAATATCTTGGTAGCCAAATGACGTCCGATGGTTGCACCAAGATCGACATAGGTGTCCGAATCCAGAAGGCGAGGGCTGCCTTTGCTAGTTTAAGAAATGTATGGAAAAACAACCAGATTAGTCGAAAATCCGAATTTTCAACTCGCACGTGAAATCTGTGCAGCTTTACCGGCATACGTAAAACTTGACGTGTGTCAGTGGAAAACACTCAACGGCTACAAATCTTCATCAATAGCTGCCAGCCGTATATAACTGGTGCATGGTGGCCTCACAATTGGATCTCTAATGTGAAGCTCCATCGTCGATATCATCAAAATCTGAGAGCGACAGAAATTCAAGTGCGGAAGTGGAGATGGGTCGGTCACACTCTTCGCAGGGGAGGAAACACATTATGCAACAAGCGTTAGATTGGAACCCAGCAGGACATCGCAGCAAAGGCAGACCCAGAGGCTCATGGCGGCGCAGCCTCAACAAATAAATGCAGCACAGCGACAGAAATTTAACCTTGTCACAGGTCAAGGCGATGGCGATGGAGATCTTTCAATTCGGCCCTCTGCATCGCCGAGGTTGTTCAGGGCGGAAAGTAAGTAGGGCCAGTAGGGAATATCGAACAAAGCTGATGGATGAATTTCTTAGAAGGTTGTAGGAAGAAAATTCCTGAATGGACTTCTGGAGACATTCCAGGTGGTATCAGGTCATTATGCTTAAAGAATTCCAAAATGTGTTTCGAGAAGAATCTTGGATGGAGATCCTGGAAAAAAAACCCGGATGCAGTTTCTGAAAGAATCCCTGAAAGAGTTTCCAAAAGAATTCAGTAAGAAGTTTCCCGCAAGGAGTTCCCGAAGCAATTACAGGAATCCAGGAAAGCATCTGAAGAATCCAAGAAACAGATCCTGAAAGAATTCCGGAAGAAGTTTTCGAAGGCATCCCGAAAGATTTATCTAGAGGATTGCCGAAAGAGGTTCTTGAAGAAATCGCGGAAGAAGTTCCCATTGGAAACCCCGGGGGCAGTTCGTGAAGCAAGTATTTTTTGAAATTGTTCCTGGAAGAATCGAGAGAGGTGTTCTTAGAGGAATACCGGAGGAAGCTTTGGAGAAATCCTAGAAGGATTTCCTAGAAGGATTTCCTAGAAGAATCTCAGAATACCTAAAGAAATTCCTCAAGAATTCTCAGAATGAACTCCTGGAGGAAGTTTGAATGGAATTTTTGGAGTAGTCCTGAAGAAATCCCGGAAGAATCCTAGCAGGAGTTCCTGAGGGAATCCAGGAAAAAATAATTTAAGTAATTTAGAAAGGAACTTCTGGAGGACTCCCGGAAGAAATATCTGGTGAAAGTTCTGGAATCATCCCAGAAGAAACTTTAGGTGTAATCTACGAAGAAGATTCTTGAAAAATCCCAGAAAGACTAATGGAAGCAACCGGTAAGGGAATTTACGGATTAATCCTGGGAGGAACTTCTGGAATTATTCCAGATGAAACCTACAGGCGATGGACAAAATGATCGGGTCAGGCAAAATTTTCACTTTTCTAAGAAAAAGGTAAACTAGCTATAACTTTTCGAAAAGTGCATAAAAATTCTCAAATTTTACATCTAGTTTTATATCAACGGTCCAATTTAAGGAAAGCTCGGGTTTATTATACATGAAATGAGGAAGATTCTAGTGAAAGACATAATTATTATATCTCCGGATTAAATTACCCGAATGAATTGAAATTTGAGCATTCATGACTTAAGCTTTGAAAAACGTTTGACTAAATTTAAAATTGTTTTAAGAAAAACAGTTGGGTCATTCCACGCCAAGTGACCGACCGCTTGCAATCGACCATCACGGATTTGAACCAAATTTGGCTGAAACATTTGTTTAGATGGAAAAAGAAAAAATCCAAATTTTGGTGCCGATCGGATCACCCCTCGGCCCGTGGCAGCACCCCTCGTTTTGGCCGATATGAAAATTATCCTCTCTTTCTTTTATTTTTATCATTGAAACGATTGCACCAACACATTTTCGACCTTCGGTTTTTTTTAAAGGAAATCGTTCAGGGAATCCAGAAAAAATATTATTTTTTTGGTACAGTGTTGCCAGATATCATATTTTTCAATTTTAAAACTAAAAATCGATTTTTCTCAAAATACGTATATTTTGATTTTAAAAATTTTGATTCCATCGTGTTTATCAGACGATTTTCTATCGAAAAAGCTTAACTCCCCAAAGTAATTTGCGTCGTTCCTGAGATATAGCGTTTTTAAGAAAAAATATTTATTTTTTTCATATAAAGTATCATATAAAATCAGGTGCAGTTTATGAATTCCGTAAAAAAAACATTGTTCGATGCCATATAATCACGTTTTGTGCTAATTTGAACAATATCGAGTATAAAAAGGATTAAAAAAATTGTGACAGTGTTGCCAGTTTACCTTTTTTACTATACCATGAAACCTAACCTTCAAGTGTTTGACAATGTACAGGTTATTCTGAAAATGCGCACCATGTGTGTTGCAAGATGTGTGAACAGGATAAAAACAATACACATCTTCTCTAACGACCCTGCTGTTGACCTTTTCTTCACAGACAAACAGACGTAACACCTAGAAAAATTTTCGCGAAAATCCATCGCCTAGTTCACACTAGGTGAAACGTCTAACGCTTAGAAAAATGATGTGCGCACCTCTGGTTGTGAAAGCTACAACTATAAAGGTTTAAAAAGATCGTTAAAACCGTGGTCGTTGGATTTTTTTCCAATGTTACGTCTGTTTGTCTGTGTTTTCTTGTTTATGGTCCTATCTGACAAAATGACCCGATAATTGACAGTTATTGTTAGTTTGATAGTAAGCAATAAAAAAATTGGTTTATTGGAAAAGATGAGGATAAATTGTTAAAATATAAAATGTATCTATTGTGAAATGCATTTCAATTGTCATTTTATTCATTTCAACGATGTTGTAGATGGAAGTGTTGCCACACATGTCATTTTTATTCTAAACATCTAATTTACACAAAAGCTTTCGTAAATAGATAACACCAAATAAAAATAAATGATTTCTGTTTTTATACATAACGAGCACATTTGGCAACACTGCATGAGTATGAGCATAGATGGCAACACAATTCATAATTGCTACTCCATGGTTAATTGCAGCGAACTGTTGTCGCTTTAGTTTGTGTGTTTGCTTATCAGCGACGACAGCAGCCACTTCGATCACTCAGCAGCATTCTTCACCATTCGCCATTCATTCATTCGCTTGCGATCGAAACTGTGACGAACGGCAATGAATATCCATGTCAAGCAACTTGCGCATGGCTTTCCACTGGTGATGGGGTTACGTGCTTGATCACGACAATCCGTTTGCTGCATCTTTCTCGATTCGATTCAGCAAAAAGGAGTGAATATGAATGGAGTGAGGCGAATATACCGATACTATACATTGTCGATCTGGGAGTCATCTATAATTGATCGAACAATCGATTTGATTTATCGGAATTAACATTCGCGTACAACCGATCTCTTTTCCATGCAAAAAAAAGCCTAAGAAAAGTAAACTCTAGGGAGCAAACGCCACTAATCCATTTCACTCAGAAATTTTTGTTCATTCTTCGCCACGAAGAACAAACAAAAACTCATACCATATGCAATCACATCAATAGACAACACAATACCCATCACTGTTCTTCACTTCTCTGCCTGGGTCAATAAAAGACATGATCTATTATTCGGCAATCCAGTAAGAGTAAACGCAATACCCGCACCTATTGTTTGCGTTTCCGCTAAATACTAGCATACTTGGCAACACTGCCGTAAAAATCAATCAAAAGATATTTTTACAGGGATTTTTATAAGGAGTTGGACCTTCGAATATAAACTAAAAATACTGAAGTCTGAGCTACCAGTTGCGCGACGATGCGTTAGATACTATTATCTAATTCCAAAGGATATCATACTTTATATTTTATCATATTCCATATTATCAGGTTCAGCTTCTGAAATTAGCTGTGGGTCATTGAATGTAGTTATATCGAAATTACATTTTCAGCACTGTTGCTGTAGTGTATTTATAACTCATCAAATGTTTTCCTGAACTATATACTCATAACTCATCAAATGTTTTCCTGAATATATTTTACGTCGATGTTGCCAAATGTACTAAACCTAATAAAAAAAATACTTTTGGCTTGTTAATTAGATTTTATACTAATGTTCTAGTAAAATTAAGATTTCTACAATAAATATTACATATTTGGCAGCACTTCTGTTCAGATAATGTTAAAATATATGAAATTTGTTTAAAATTGATGATCTCAATCTCAGACACATTTTTTTAGTTCAACAGGTTATGCTAGTCCATTACGATAGACTCATAATTGATGAACTGGCAACACTGTAACATTTTTTTAATCCTTTTTATACTCGATATTGTTCAAATCAGCACAAAACGTGATTATATGGCATCGAACAATGTTTTTTTACGGAATTTATAAATTGCACCTGATTTTATATGATACTTTATATGAAAAAAATGAATATTTTTTCTTAAAAACGCTATATCTCAGGAACGACGCAAATTACTTTGGGAAGTTAAGCTTTTTCGATAGAAAAACGTCTGATAAACACGATGGAATCAAAAATTTTAAAATCAAAATATACGTATTTTGAGAAAAATCGATTTTTAGTTTTAAAATTGAAAAATATGATATCTGGCAACACTGTACCAAAAAAATAATATTTTTTCTGGATTCCCTGAACGATTTCCTTTAAAAAAGCCGAAGGTCGAAAATGTGTAGGTGCAATTGTTTCAATGATAAAAATAAAAGAAAGAGAGGATAATTTTCATATCGGCCAGAACGAGGGGTGCTGCCACGGGCCGAGGGGTGATCCGATCGGCACCAAAATTTGGATTTTTTCTTTTTCCATCTAAACAAATGTTTCAACCAAATTTGGTTCAAATCCGTGATGGTCGGTTGCAAGTTTTCACATTTTCTCGGTCACTTCATATGGAATGACCCTTATACCGTTTTAATTTATTATATATTTTTTTAGTAAATTGGTCTTTTTAACACGCATCCCATAACTTTTTTCAATATATTGCCGAATATTATGGTACAGTGATTATTCAGTTTTATCACGGCCAAAAAACATGTATCGTGAAATAAACGAAAGCGTGAATTTGGCGAAACAAGAAAGAAATGTATTTTTTTTTATTCAAAATCGATCAACTGCAAAATTTATGAACCGTAGTTTGCATTTTTCAACTGTTTTAGTGGACTGGACTGTGTTATATTGATTTTATATTGATTTCGGTATGTTTTAGAACAAGTGTGATAAAACTGAAACGAAAATCGTGAGAAAATCGAAATGAAAACCGTGAATTTGGGCAAGTAGTGATTAAAACGACTAGTGATTAAACTGAAACGCCACTGTACTTCCTTTCAAAACATGCTGCGTCAAGTTGGAGGTCATTGTGAGAAAAAGGAATTAAATGATGATTGCAATCAAAAAAGTTGAAACTTGACTTTGTCTTATCCTATACATTATCTATATATTATAGGATGGTCAATGACTGGCTATGAACCATATGGGGATTTTCTTTATTACCGTACGAGTTTGGGCCGAAGGGTCTCAGATTTATATAAAACTTTTTCCACAAAAAAATGAGATAAATTCAGGGTCGCCTTTTTTCCCGGAAAACTCAGGAGGATTTTTTTGTTTTCCTCTGATACAACTTACTTTGAAAAATCATAACTCAATAACGAAACATCGTAGAAACACAGTTTTTTTTAAGAAACTAAGGCAAATTTTCTCACAAATCTAAAAAACGTGAACTGGACAAAGTTTTCTACAGTTGAGAAAATTCGAAAAGAAAAGCCGGAAAAACTCTGCCCGAACTCGTGGAAAATTTTCGAAAAAATATTTTTGAGAAGGTTATTTCTTAATTGCTGAAATTTTTGGAATGCATTTTTTATTCGTTTCTGAGTTATGGCTAATTTTGATGAAAAATGTTCAAATGTGCCATATAAGCCTTTTTTTTAATCATAACTCAAAAACGAAGCATCGAAGAAACAAAGTTTTTTAATGAAAATGAATGCAAATTTTCTCAGAGATCTAAAAAAAAAATATGAAATGGAAAAAGTCTTGATTTATCGACTGTAAAGTTTTCTATCAAATATGGTTTGGCTTGCAGTCCCTCAAATCAAAAGGAAACAGAGGTTATCTATTTTCCGACGTTTCGGCGCAATGTAGAAGGCAAAATACATTGCGCCGAAACGTCGGAAAATAGATAACCTCTGTTTCCTTTTGATTTGAGGGACTGCAAGCCAAACCATATTTGATAGAAAACTTTACAGTCGATAAATCAAGACTTTTTCCATTTCATATTTTTTTTTTAGATCTCTGAGAAAATTTGCATTCATTTTCATTAAAAAACTTTGTTTCTTCGATGCTTCGTTTTTGAGTTATGATTAAAAAAAAGGCTTATATGGCACATTTGAACATTTTTCATCAAAATTAGCCATAACTCAGAAACGAATAAAAAATGCATTCCAAAAATTTCAGCAATTAAGAAATAACCTTCTCAAAAATATTTTTTCGAAAATTTTCCACGAGTTCGGGCAGAGTTTTTCCGGCTTTTCTTTTCGAATTTTCTCAACTGTAGAAAACTTTGTCCAGTTCACGTTTTTTAGATTTGTGAGAAAATTTGCCTTAGTTTCTTAAAAAAAACTGTGTTTCTACGATGTTTCGTTATTGAGTTATGATTTTTCAAAGTAAGTTGTATCAGAGGAAAACAAAAAAATCCTCCTGAGTTTTCCGGGAAAAAAGGCGACCCTGAATTTATCTCATTTTTTTGTGGAAAAAGTTTTATATAAATCTGAGACCCTTCGGCCCAAACTCGTACGGTAATAAAGAAAATCCCCATATGGTTCATAGCCAGTCATTGACCATCCTATAATATATAGATAATGTATAGGATAAGACAAAGTCAAGTTTCAACTTTTTTGATTGCAATCATCATTTAATTCCTTTTTCTCACAATGACCTCCAACTTGACGCAGCATGTTTTGAAAGGAAGTACAGTGGCGTTTCAGTTTAATCACTAGTCGTTTTAATCACTACTTGCCCAAATTCACGGTTTTCATTTCGATTTTCTCACGATTTTCGTTTCAGTTTTATCACACTTGTTCTAAAACATACCGAAATCAATATAAAATCAATATAACACAGTCCAGTCCACTAAAACAGTTGAAAAATGCAAACTACGGTTCATAAATTTTGCAGTTGATCGATTTTGAATAAAAAAAAATACATTTCTTTCTTGTTTCGCCAAATTCACGCTTTCGTTTATTTCACGATACATGTTTTTTGGCCGTGATAAAACTGAATAATCACTGTACCATAATATTCGGCAATATATTGAAAAAAGTTATGGGATGCGTGTTAAAAAGACCAATTTACTAAAAAAATATATAATAAATTAAAACGGTATAAGGGTCATTCCATATGAAGTGACCGAGAAAATGTGAAAACTTGCAACCGACCATCACGGATTTGAACCAAATTTGGTTGAAACATTTGTTTAGATGGAAAAAGAAAAAATCCAAATTTTGGTGCCGATCGGATCACCCCTCGGCCCGTGGCAGCACCCCTCGTTCTGGCCGATATGAAAATTATCCTCTCTTTCTTTTATTTTTATCATTGAAACAATTGCACCTACACATTTTCGACCTTCGGCTTTTTTAAAGGAAATCGTTCAGGGAATCCAGAAAAAATATTATTTTTTTGGTACAGTGTTGCCAGATATCATATTTTTCAATTTTAAAACTAAAAATCGATTTTTCTCAAAATACGTATATTTTGATTTTAAAATTTTTGATTCCATCGTGTTTATCAGACGTTTTTCTATCGAAAAAGCTTAACTTCCCAAAGTAATTTGCGTCGTTCCTGAGATATAGCGTTTTTAAGAAAAAATATTCATTTTTTTCATATAAAGTATCATATAAAATCAGGTGCAATTTATAAATTCCGTAAAAAAACATTGTTCGATGCCATATAATCACGTTTTGTGCTGATTTGAACAATATCGAGTATAAAAAGGATTAAAAAAATGTTACAGTGTTGCCAGTTCATCAATTATGAGTCTATCGTAATGGACTAGCATAACCTGTTGAACTAAAAAAATGTGTCTGAGATTGAGATCATCAATTTTAAACAAATTTCATATATTTTAACATTATCTGAACAGAAGTGCTGCCAAATATGTAATATTTATTGTAGAAATCTTAATTTTACTAGAACATTAGTATAAAATCTAATTAACAAGCCAAAAGTATTTTTTTTATTAGGTTTAGTACATTTGGCAACATCGACGTAAAATATATTCAGGAAAACATTTGATGAGTTATGAGTATATAGTTCAGGAAAACATTTGATGAGTTATAAATACACTACAGCAACAGTGCTGAAAATGTAATTTCGATATAACTACATTCAATGACCCACAGCTAATTTCAGAAGCTGAACCTGATAATATGGAATATGATAAAATATAAAGTATGATATCCTTTGGAATTAGATAATAGTATCTAACGCATCGTCGCGCAACTGGTAGCTCAGACTTCAGTATTTTTAGTTTATATTCGAAGGTCCAACTCCTTATAAAAATCCCTGTAAAAATATCTTTTGATTGATTTTTACGGCAGTGTTGCCAAGTATGCTAGTATTTAGCGGAAACGCAAACAATAGGTGCGGGTATTGCGTTTACTCTTACTGGATTGCCGAATAATAGATCATGTCTTTTATTGACCCAGGCAGAGAAGTGAAGAACAGTGATGGGTATTGTGTTGTCTATTGATGTGATTGCATATGGTATGAGTTTTTGTTTGTTCTTCGTGGCGAAGAATGAACAAAAATTTCTGAGTGAAATGGATTAGTGGCGTTTGCTCCCTAGAGTTTACTTTTCTTAGGCTTTTTTTTGCATGGAAAAGAGATCGGTTGTACGCGAATGTTAATTCCGATAAATCAAATCGATTGTTCGATCAATTATAGATGACTCCCAGATCGACAATGTATAGTATCGGTATATTCGCCTCACTCCATTCATATTCACTCCTTTTTGCTGAATCGAATCGAGAAAGATGCAGCAAACGGATTGTCGTGATCAAGCACGTAACCCCATCACCAGTGGAAAGCCATGCGCAAGTTGCTTGACATGGATATTCATTGCCGTTCGTCACAGTTTCGATCGCAAGCGAATGAATGAATGGCGAATGGTGAAGAATGCTGCTGAGTGATCGAAGTGGCTGCTGTCGTCGCTGATAAGCAAACACACAAACTAAAGCGACAACAGTTCGCTGCAATTAACCATGGAGTAGCAATTATGAATTGTGTTGCCATCTATGCTCATACTCATGCAGTGTTGCCAAATGTGCTCGTTATGTATAAAAACAGAAATCATTTATTTTTATTTGGTGTTATCTATTTACGAAAGCTTTTGTGTAAATTAGATGTTTAGAATAAAAATGACATGTGTGGCAACACTTCCATCTACAACATCGTTGAAATGAATAAAATGACAATTGAAATGCATTTCACAATAGATACATTTTATATTTTAACAATTTATCCTCATCTTTTCCAATAAACCAATTTTTTTATTGCTTACTATCAAACTAACAATAACTGTCAATTATCGGGTCATTTTGTCAGATAGGACCATAAACAAGAAAACACAGACAAACAGACGTAACATTGGAAAAAAATCCAACGACCACGGTTTTAACGATCTTTTTAAACCTTATAGTTGTAGCTTTCACAACCAGAGGTGCGCACATCATTTTTCTAAGCGTTAGACGTTTCACCTAGTGTGAACTAGGCGATGGATTTTCGCGAAAATTTTTCTAGGTGTTACGTCTGTTTGTCTGTGAAGAAAAGGTCAACAGCAGGGTCGTTAGAGAAGATGTGTATTGTTTTTATCCTGTTCACACATCTTGCAACACACATGGTGCGCATTTTCAGAATAACCTGTACATTGTCAAACACTTGAAGGTTAGGTTTCATGGTATAGTAAAAAAGGTAAACTGGCAACACTGTCACAATTTTTTTAATCCTTTTTATACTCGATATTGTTCAAATTAGCACAAAACGTGATTATATGGCATCGAACAATGTTTTTTTTTACGGAATTCATAAACTGCACCTGATTTTATATGATACTTTATATGAAAAAAATAAATATTTTTTCTTAAAAACGCTATATCTCAGGAACGACGCAAATTACTTTGGGGAGTTAAGCTTTTTCGATAGAAAATCGTCTGATAAACACGATGGAATCAAAATTTTTAAAATCAAAATATACGTATTTTGAGAAAATCGATTTTTAGTTTTAAAATTGAAAAATATGATATCTGGCAACACTGTACCAAAAAAATAATATTTTTTCTGGATTCCCTGAACGATTTCCTTTAAAAAAAACCGAAGGTCGAAAATGTGTTGGTGCAATCGTTTCAATGATAAAAATAAAAGAAAGAGAGGATAATTTTCATATCGGCCAAAACGAGGGGTGCTGCCACGGGCCGAGGGGTGATCCGATCGGCACCAAATTTGGATTTTTTCTTTTTCCATCTAAACAAATGTTTCAGCCAAATTTGGTTCAAATCCGTGATGGTCGATTGCAAGCGGTCGGTCACTTGGCGTGGAATGACCCAACTGTTTTTCTTAAAACAATTTTAAATTTAGTCAAACGTTTTTCAAAGCTTAAGTCATGAATGCTCAAATTTCAATTCATTCGGGTAATTTAATCCGGAGATATAATAATTATGTCTTTCACTAGAATCTTCCTCATTTCATGTATAATAAACCCGAGCTTTCCTTAAATTGGACCGTTGATATAAAACTAGATGTAAAATTTGAGAATTTTTATGCACTTTTCGAAAAGTTATAGCTAGTTTACCTTTTTCTTAGAAAAGTGAAAATTTTGCCTGACCCGATCATTTTGTCCATCGCCTGTAGGTTTCATCTGGAATAATTCCAGAAGTTCCTCCCAGGATTAATCCGTAAATTCCCTTACCGGTTGCTTCCATTAGTCTTTCTGGGATTTTTCAAGAATCTTCTTCGTAGATTACACCTAAAGTTTCTTCTGGGATGATTCCAGAACTTTCACCAGATATTTCTTCCGGGAGTCCTCCAGAAGTTCCTTTCTAAATTACTTAAATTATTTTTTCCTGGATTCCCTCAGGAACTCCTGCTAGGATTCTTCGGGATTTCTTCAGGACTACTCCAAAAATTCCATTCAAACTTCCTCCAGGAGTTCATTCTGAGAATTCTTGAGGAATTTCTTTAGGTATTCTGAGATTCTTCTAGGAAATCCTTCTAGGAAATCCTTCTAGGATTTCTCCAAAGCTTCCTCCGGTATTCCTCTAAGAACACCTCTCTCGATTCTTCAGGAACAATTTCAAAAATACTTGCTTCACGAACTGCCCCGGGGTTTCCAATGGGAACTTCTTCCGCGATTTCTTCAAGAACCTCTTTCGGCAATCCTCTAGATAAATCTTTCGGGATGCCTTCGAAAACTTCTTA